>NC_056730.1:434323577-434623577 GCF_019279795.1 Protopterus annectens
ATATGAACACCTCCGCCTTTGGTGCTCCGGTCCAGGTTAGATGGCTGAAAAGTGTGGTATGAGTTATAGCCTGGTAATGCAGGGGTGCTCTCTGAAGCCTTGAACCGGGTCTCAGTCACTGCAGAGACATCAATGTTCTCCATTTTAGGGAGTGCCTCAAGTGAGTGCACTTTGAGATTTAGACTTCTAGCATTGAGTAGCATTACCCTCAGTTTTTGCTAGGCTTTTCCTGTTATGGTGATGAATTTGTCATTTGAACCTTGCCTAAAAAAGGCACTATAGGGATGGCAAGAGACTTTGCCAATATCCGGAATCCCAGGGGTGACAGGTGCAGGCCATCTCTGGCAAAGCATCGTCACCTGTCGACCATGTCGTCCCAGGCAGATAGATACTGGATCCTCTTAGAATGACAGCAGAAGCTTAGCCAATTGTTGAAATTCATAGGTTGGTACAAGGCTATCGGCCCTAGGGCCTATACAAGCCTAGCCATAACAATTCCCTGGCTATTTCTTCCCATACTGTTTACTTCCCTGGACCCCTGTCTAGCAGGGCGATTGACGTGATCCCTGGGGTGAATTTCCTTTCTCCCATCCAATCATCAAGGTTCCTTTTGAAGAGGGCCAAAGAGGTGCTCTGCTTGACATGTATGGGCAGTCTATTCCAGAGTTTGGATAGTCTCTGGGTCTAGAACCTATCCCTCCAGCATGTTTTGTTTATTGTGATGACAAGGTTTACATCCCTGGAGCATGTGGCTCTGAGGGATTGGGATTTCTTTAAGTGTAGCATGTCCAATAACTGTGGGTTTGACATGGCCTTGTATGTTAAGCAGAGATCGCCTCAGAGTAGATGATATGCGACAGAATATAGCAGGAGTTTTTTAAGGTGGTCAGCATAGGGCATCTGCTTTAGGCCTGTGATTCTTTTAGTGAGGTATTTCTGCGGCCTTTCCAGTTGTTGCAGATGTCCTGAGAGGTACATACCAAATGGGGGAGTTTTATTCTATAATGGGTCTAATGAGGGATGAGTACAGTGGGACAATGACCTCCTTTTTTCTGACTGAAAAGCCCTTAGTGATGAGGTGGGCCACATAGAAGGATTTCCTGACTATTGTGGCAATGTGGTTATTGAATGTCAGACCACTGTCCACCTGTGTCCCTAAGTCTCTTATCACACTTTCGTTGTTTAGTGTACTGCCACCTATGTGGTAATTCACGGGTACATGTTTTTTCCCAAAGGGGGATAACTATACATTTCTTGGCATTGAGCTTGAGCCCATGGCTCTGGCACCAAGCATCTGTTTCTGTAAGGCCCTTTTGTAGAGTATCAACATCATTTGGGGATTCAATAATGGCTCCCAGTTTGCAGTTATCTGCAAACTTTGTTAACCAGAGTCCCTTAGTGTTGGCCTGTATTTCAGACAAGTAGATGCCAAACAAGAGAGGTCCCTGGACTGAACCCTGAGGTACTCCACTTGTCACTTGTCTGGAGCTGGATTTGGAGTCAGCTACTTTTACAGTGTGAGTTCTGTGAGTAAGCCAGTTGGCAACCCATCGAGTGACATAGGGATTAATGCCCAGCTTAGTAAGTTTATCTATGATTCCAGAGTGGGGGATGGTGTCAAAGGCTTTGGCGAGGTCCAGATAGGCTGTGTGGACTGCCTTACCCTTGTCCACAGCTCTGGAGACTGATTTGAAGAAGTCAGTCAGGTTCAGGAGACAAGATCGGCCCTTCACGAACCCAAACTAGGTGGGGTCCAGTGTTTGAAGGTTGCCAATATCTTTGTTTATAAGTTCCATGATAATACATTCCATGGCCTTCAGATCAGGCTCGTCAGACTGATGGCCGGTAGTTCCCGGGATCCAAGGTGGATCCCCCCCTTGTGGCGTTGGATAAATGTAGCTATGTGCCACTCACTGGGCATGAAGCCTGATGTGGGGGTATGATTAAACATGACACTTAGGTGAGGTGCCTGTTCATTTTGTAGTTCATGTAGTACACAGCCCGGGATGTCATCTGGTCCCATGGATGCTGTATTCGTAGCGTTGGGTTTTTTACCTGTATGGCCATTATTACCAGAATTTGGCAATCTTCTGGTATTGAGATGGGCCATTTAGAGGGTGAGTGGAGGGTGAAGTTGGCACTGAATCGATCTGCAAGGATATTGGCAATATCCTTGGGATCAGTATATTTAATGACATTCTGTTGTAGCTCAGAAAAGATCTGAGCATTGCCATTTAGATTCTTGACATGGTTCTAGAATGCCTTGTAGTTGTCTTTGGAATCTTTGGCAATTTTATTTTCATAACTAGCTTTGGAGGATTTATGAGGGATCTCAGCTTCTTACTGAGGCTGGTAAGGGAGTTTTTTGCATCCTGTGATTTTCCTCTTTTCTGCAACATTTTTTTCCTTTTGTTGTAAAGTTTGTTTATGGCAGGGGACCACCAGATTGGCTTCCCTTTTTTGGAGGAGAGCATCTTGGTTCTGTTTAGGATGGCACGATTCATGCATGAGTGGATGTGCTTGTACAGTGCCTTAGTATAGGACTCAGCAGTCGAACTTTCAGTTCCCGTCTGCATGGGTGCCATGAATTTTGTAACTTCTGACTAGAGTAGCATGAAGCTGGCTTTGGAGAAGTTTTTATGGAGGTTTCCTTACTGGGGGTTGGGGGTGGGATGTGGCTGTTAAGGCTGATTAGCTTATGGTCTGATCTGACCAACGAGGGGATGACCATAGATGTGGAGCATCGATTTCCCATGTTGGTAATGACCAGGTCTAGGTTATTGGAGCCCTTGGTGGGACTGTGGATTAGTTGATCCAGGGCATTGGAATTTATGAATTCCAAGAACCGTTGGACAAAGGTGTTGGTAGATGAATAGTTTTCCCAGTTAATGGCAGGGTAGTTGAAATCACCCAGTATTAGGGTGTTTGGTTGTATATTAATATTTTTCAGTATGTTTAGAAGGTGGAGTGAGAATCTTGGGTCATGGTGGAAGATCTGTAGCAAGCTACAATTTGGATTGCAGTCTTACCTAGTGTTAGTTGCACTTGGAGAATTTCAGACGCATTGTGTTGGGCAACTAACCTGGTGGTGTGAATATCCTTGGTAAATATGGACACTCCTCCACCTTTAGTGTTTCGATCTTGGTTTTGTGGCCGAAACGTGTGGTAAGAGTTGTAGCCTGGTATTGCAGGGGTGCTCTCTGGAATGTTGAACCAGGTCTCAGTTACTACACAGATATCGAAGTTCTCCATTTTTAGGAGTGCCTCTAGAGAGTGCATTTTGAGGTTTAGACTTCAAGCACTGAGTAGCATTACCTTCAGATTTTGCATGTTTGTACCTGTTACGATGGTGGTTTTGTCCTTTGAACTTTGCCTAAAAAAGGCACTATAGGGGTGGCAAGAGCCTTTGCCAGTAACCTGAATCCCAGGGGTGACAGGTGCAGACCATCTCTGGCAAAACATCATGGTCTGTTGATCATGTCTTCCCAGGCAGACAGATACTGGATCCCCTTTGAATGACACCAAAAGCTTAGCCAATTGTTGAAGTCAATCATTTTGTCCTTATATTGTGGTATCATTCTGGGTGAAGGCAGGATGCTACTCAGGGCTAGGGTCATACCTGTCTGGGCCACATGATCCGAAAGCTCTTCCATGTCTCTTTTCATGTAGTCCAGGGAGGTACATCTCAAGTCATTCACTCCAACATGGACTATGACAGAGTCATATTTGTACTTGTTGTGGAGTGACTTGAGTGCATGAGTTATGTGGCAGATCCTGGCACCCGACAGGCAGCTCACTGTAATTTTCTCCTTGTTCAGCCTGGTGAGTGGGACATCAGTGTGCCTGACTATAGTCACCTATGACTAGTGTGTTGGGTACGTTGTTTTGCCTTTTGGGCTCTGGTTAAGTGGCACACTGAGTCTGTGGGCTATGTGTCATTTGGGTTGTGTTGGTGGTGGGAGGTTGCTTGTGTTTCTGCTTTGGAGGTCTCTGTTGCTTGAGCAGATTATTATTGAGAGCCTCGGGAGATGTTTTTGTGTTTCTGTGTATGGATTTTGGTGGTGTAGGTTTAGTGGGACTATGTGATGAGTGTGGTGTGGTGCAAGTGTTTACCTTCTCCTCTTGACTATCAAGTTCAGTCTTGCTTGGAGAGAGCTTTACCTCCAGTTTGGCTAGATAAGTGCATCTCTCACAGGTTGTAGTGTTGGGTGGTAGGAGGAGAGGGTTGTCTGTGTACATGAGGCAATTACTACATTGCCCCAAGATGCCCAGATTCATCAGATAGACATGAGAGAACACTGGGAGCTGACACTTGGACATGCCTGAATAAAAAAATATTTTCCTCTAGACAAGTGAGCAAAGTGAGTACAACAGCTGTTTTTCTCTAAGCAAGTGAGGAAAGTAAGTACCAAAACTGTTTTCCTCTAGGTAATGAAGAAGGGTGAGTGCTGTAGTAATTTGTAGTTTATTTAGTGCTTACAAGTTCTGAACAAGTGCTGAGCACGGATAAGCAAATTCAAGTGCTAAAACTAAGAATCTGTATCTGGAACTTGTTGTAGAAAGGCTACGTAGTGCTTACCACTCCCACTGATAAGCTAGAAGGCTTCCCTCCAATACAGAAAGGCTTGGGGGGCACAGAAGCTTACAAACAGTCCTGGATACAGCAAATCTGTATCTGGACTAAACTAGTTACAGGGAACGTGGGAAGCAAGCGCAAATGCAGGCTTTTAAACCAGAATGTTGAAAGAGATGGAAAAACTGCCCAAATGGCTAATTAACTACAATGCCTTGGCCAGAAACCACTCTTGTGGTAGATAGGCTACCTATTGCTTACCACTCCCACTGATAAGCTAGAAGGCTTCCCTCCAACACAGAAAGGCTTGGGGCACAGAAGCTTACAAACAGTCCTGGATACAGCAAATCTGTATCTGGATTAGACTGCTTACAGGAAAGGCAGAAAACAAGCTTGGAATAAAATATATCTATATATATATCTATATATATATCTATATGTGTATATATATATATATATATATATATATATATATATATATATATAGATATATATATATATAGATATAGATATGTGTTTTTTTTTTCTGTTGTACACCTATTAATTCTGTACTGTATATTGAGCTTTTAATGTATCTGTAGTTACTCCTGTATTTTATGTCATGTTACTGAAGTTTTCTGTACTTTGTGTTAACTTTGAATAATATTTATTCTGTATTGAGCTTTTCTCCCCGGGCCTCCACTGAAAAAGGGCACATGCTCAGTTGGACATACCTGGTTAACAAATGTCTAAATAAATTAATAAAAATAGATATATAATAAACAAGCGTGCTGCACTCCCCACACCCCTGCTAATTATACACACACACACACACACACACACACACACACATATATATATATATATAGCAATGTCGAAAAAACACACTGAGAGCCAGTAATTAGCGCTTTCATCCAATTTAATATGTTGGACTTCTTCAGAATAACATACAATTACAATACAATCCTGTATATATAACCAAAGTAATGGTGAAATGACAAGTCATACTGTAGACCAATTAGGAAATATAACTCATGAATTATGTAATAAGAATCCTGTTGAAGCAAGACATTCCACTAACTGAATTATGTATAATGTATTTAGAACCCTGTTCAAAAGTAAACAAAGCCTACCACTAGTAATGTGTAGTTAGTTGTGCCATTTCAAAAAACATTTAATGTTTAAACTTTCATTTAGTCCAGGTGGGGCATTAGCATTTAACCTTAGTTGCCATCTTAATTCTTTAACCTCCAATAAAGTATTTCTATGACCAAAAACATATGAACATAATCAAGCACAATGAATTTAAATCCTGTAGACAAAGGACATATATGACTGTGTTTAGCTAGGGCATTACTAAAATCACATTTTCTTATAGCCGCACAATGCTCCTTGATTCTTGTAGACAGCTTGCGTATTGTTTTACCAATATAAAATGCTGAACACAATGTGCAGATAGCTGCATAAACAACATTGTCTGAATTGCAGTCAAAATATGTAGTATAATGTATTTTAAAATTATTATGTTTAAAAGTATATGAGGCACCTGTAAGAATATTCTTACAGGCAACGATTTTCCACAAGCAAACATCCCTTTATTACTGTGAATGACAGGGGGTGTAACAATAAATTGAGTGTCTCTATTTTCAAATAGAGAACGTAAAGATTTAAATTTTTTGTGTGTAAAAACAGGACCTAGCCCTAATTTGTTGTCACCCTCCTGGCTGGAGGTAAGAATATCCCAGTTATTATAAAACACTTTCTTAATAGCTATAGAGTCCCTGCAAATAGGAACTGGGAAACTAGTGAATCTATCTATAGAGTTATGTGTAGAAAGAGAGTGTCCTGAATTATGTATTTGAGAAACGTACTGATAGGTGCAGGACAAGGGAGTAGTCCGTGATTCAAACATAGTATTGGGTATATCATTTATAGTGTTACTACACTCATTGGTCACAAGGGGAGTAGTCTGTATTTCATTCATACTATTGGTTGTATTTTTCTTCGGAGAGAAGCCTTTTAAAAGAATAGGAGGATAATTAGTATGCCTTAAAAAGACTACATCTTTAACAATAGAATTCAGTAAATCAGTAGGGTAACCTCTCTCTATAAGAAAGGAACTAAAAACATCACATTCATGTAGAAAAACATTATCATCAGAAATATTCCTAGACAATCTGATGTACTGACCCCTGGCCATATTAACTTTCATAAATAGAGGATGCATACTGCAGAAATGTAAATAATTATTTCTGAATGTCTTTTTCCTAAATATAGTAGAGTTCCAAGTTAAAGAATTTGTATCAATGGAAATAAGTACATCTAAAAAGTTAACTTGCTTCCCAAAAGCTGAAATCTTAAACTTTAGAAATGGAATACTATCAGATAAGGAATTAATAAATGTAAACAAATCAGACTCACATCCCTTCCATACAAAAAAGAGGTCATCAATGTAACGTCGGTACAGAAGAATATTATTAAAACCAGGTAAATATACTAGAAAGTTACATTCCCTCCAGGCTAATACGAAATTTGCAAAGGCAGGAGCTAGTTTAGCCCCCATAGCTACACCTTTAGTTTGATGAAAAATCTTACCATCAAAGTGAAAAAAATTGTTAGTTAATACTAGAGAAGTTAGGGAGCAAATCATGTTAATTTTTTCCTGTGAGAAGGTGGTAAATTTTGATAAATAATTTCTTAAGTATTCTATGCCTATATCATGAGGAATGTTAGAATACAATGATTCAATATCTAAAGTAACTAAAATAATATGTTCATCAGTAGGAGGGTTGAGAAAAAGGAGATTAAGGAAATCCCATGAATCCCTTAGAAAATAGGGTGAAACTTGTACTAAAGGGTTTAATACAAAATCAATAAATTCTGCTATACCTTCTGTCTTAGTTTTCTTGTTCGACGCTATGTGTCTAAAAAGGAGGATTAAACTGGTCCTTATGTATTTTAGGAATTCCGAAGAATTTTCCTAGTTGGGGCTCTGACACAGTTAAAAAATCAGCTATTACATCACAAATCTGTTTAGATTTATGTAATGCAATAATAGTTCTATCTATATGTTTAAAAGCCCGAAGGACATCTGTTAGGGTAGCCATAGCATAAAACTCACTGTTATTAAGGTCATTTAATAAAATACGAGTGTATTTATCTTGTTCCATCAACACTATACCTGAGCCCTTATCAGCTCTCATGATTCTTAGTGATCTGTCTGCTGATAAGGAATTTAAGGCAGTTAGCTGTTCATTAGTAAGGATGAACCATTTACAATTACAGTTATGCTTTAAAACATATCACAAGTCTTTTTCACATAACTTAAGAAAGATATGTATGTATATAAATATATATCTCCAAAGTTGCACAGCTGTGGGAAAAGGGCATAAATCTCACTGTCAGTATTTTGAGGTTTCAGTCATTTTAAGTACAACTCTCTCTCTCTCTCCCTACATATATAGTTATAGTTATAAACCAAAGGGTAGAAAGGTCACACAGACAAGCCACTGTGTAAAAACTGCAAGAAAAAACCCTCCAAGCAAGTTTTCATGGGGCTCCAGTTGGTTTAAGGTGTCACACTGAAAATTGTAGCTTGACGTTTTTTTTTCCAGCAGTTATATATAATCTTTGTGTGTGTGTGTGTGTGTGTGTGTGTGTGTGTGTGTGTGTGTGTGTGTGTGTGTGTGTGTGTGTTTGTGCATATTCTGTTGAATTTGGGATCCACAGATGCAGTACCTTAACATTTTCCATTATTAAAATGTTAAAGTCAGACTGCCTTTAGGTGTCTGCAACAGTAACATGACATACCATGCAGAATATTCAGTAAAACCTAATTCACTTATTCTATTTTAACAAATGCTTTTGGTTTATGTAAAATCTGCGACATATGTCTGACCTTTCCAAAGGCTGAACAGTACAGTCTTTGAGTGTGCTATATTCACTGAATTGATTGACTGTTTGACAGTTACCCCCTCTTCAAGCATTTTAGGCAGACACTGTTCAGCAAAATTCATATGATAAAAGATTTTGCAGATCTGCATTCACTGAAGTGTAGTAGACCTGTCTGTGGTATTACTTAAGAACAAAACCATCACCTTGCTTATATAATAAATGTCTGCATTTCTAAAACTGATGTACAAACAGTGGAAACAGTCATTTCTTGTGTCTGAATTGTTTACTAAATGATTGTTTCTAATGTTTATGCAGACAGGAAAAAAACAGAAATTTCCAACAGACCAGTAAAAAAATACCATAGTGATTGAAGCATTATATGAGACTGTTGTCTTACTGTGATCCAATATCTGTCTTCCAACTTGACTCATTAGCATTCTAGACATTAAGAAGAAAAGAGCCAGTTTCTAAGTGTAGCTCAAGTTAAGTGCATAGATTTATTCTGTTTAGACAAGTTTGTGGTGACTGAATTGTTCACTTGCTACATAACACTCTTGGATTTGTGTTCATTAGTTATTTGTTGATCAGTTAAACAGTCTAATCCACAATGGATTCATTTTAGCCACAGCCCAGGAGACGATAAAAGCAGTGCTACTTACAATACAATACTTAACAGTAAAACAGAGTGGGGGGGGGAGGGGGGCTGCAGTTGACAAACTGAAATGAAATTGATGTTTGTAACGTATAACCACAGAGCAGTTAATGAGATGGGTGAGCTGAGGTGATTTGCATATACCTTAGCTAAAGGATATCTCATTTTCCTCTCCCTTCCCCTTACATCTGAAGTAACCTATACAGTAGTTTCACTACCTATCCCCAACTGGCCTATCCATTCTGCAAGGATGGGTGCTGGGCATTCCTGGGCTTGGTGAGACATCTGCATACCATTCATTCCTGCCCAGGAAGTACATTCCATTACTCTAATGAATTCAACATAGAATAGAGTGCACTTCAAATATAAAAAAGAAAGGTAAACAAAAGCTGTCAATATGCCTGACTTAAAGAATCAATACCTGGCTGAACCTATCATAATTCAGGTAAGTTTTCATTTTAGCCACTTGGCTGTATTATATTCAGAGAAAAATATTTATCTTGTCTGGCAGCATTGAACTTCATTAAGATCCCCATGTACAGTGCCTATGTTAAATAAAAATAAGGATTACAACACAGGAGGCTCAGATGCAAAAGTTTACTAGTGTACACCAGGAGGCAAAAAACGTTACAAGTACAGAATTTTGTCTGACATGATACAGGAAGTATACAATTCTTATAGTTTCTACTTTCTAGTTTGTGCCCACCTTTCTGACGTGGTTAGTCACAGGGCACCTACATCACTATGGTTCACAACATCTTATTCATAAAGATTGCTGATGTTACATATTTAAAAAAGTTTTTTCCCTTGGGAATAATATAGCCTTGCAAAGTACCTAGTCAGTTATAATGTCTTTCAGTAAATGTTACTCCTTCAAGGTTTCAGGCCTGCTCGAATACAATAGCTGGTTCAGTCTTGTAATACACTTCTTTGTTCTTCTTGCAACATTCTCCCAACAGCTGCGTCTTATCTTGATAACATTTACAAGGCCAATTGTCCCAAAGGAAGGAGAAGAAGATTTTCAATGCTTTATACATTTAATTTCCTGACCCAGCAGATAATCATTAGTGAAAACATAAGCTTGCTGAGCTGGCTACTGCCAGGGTCAGAGTTCAAACACACTGCAGTTCCAAAGCTTCAAGCAATTACATGTAAAATCATTTTTATTGCCATATTAATAATAGAATAAAATGCATTATACACTATTTGCTTTTTAACTAGCACTTTATATATGTTCAAATACATATTTTTCTAACATTTTCCTCCCTTTTAATACTCTTATTCTATTCTGAAATATAAACAATGTCATTTCGTCTCCTAGCCTTCTCCTTTAAGGACTTTCAACCAGGTAAGTCATTTAGTTTATACTTCGGAAAGAATTTCATCTGAAATTAATTTTTCTAACTCAATGTCTTGGTACAAAGTTTCATTTACAGATATATCAATAAAATCTTTAATTAATCTTTACATGCAGGGAATCCCACAACAGACACATGCTCCTAATAGGAGCAGACCTACACAAATAGCAATCAAGATGTTCATTAGGATAGAGCCCCACCCACCAAACAGATTCTGGAAAAAGTTTGTCAGTGGGTTTGGGCCTGGTTCAGTCATGGCAGATACCTGCTGTATTACCTCTAGGTGGTCATTAATTTCATGTTGATTGTCTGGTATAAACGCACAGCATTCTTCTTTGATAAGCGCGCACGTACCACCTCTCGCCGCTAGGGTGAAGGCAAGAGCCATTCGATTTTGTAGCACAACAGTTCTCATTGCATTCAGTTCATCAGTCACTAGTTCGAGAGCAGAAAAAGTTGCATTACTCATTACTTCGAGAAGTTTCGACAGCTTTCTCAACTCCCAGATCGATTTGACTGCTCCATATGCTGGAAGTATTCCAGCCCAGGATATTACACTGTCACTCAAGTCCATATGAGTCCATTTTTCTTTATTCTTTACAGAATGATGGTCTTTCCAACCAGCTTCGATTTGTCCCACTGGATTTACAGGTTTTCCGATTGGACCTTCAGGTTTCCGGGCTACATCTCTCACATTTCGTATCTTACCCAGAGGTAATTCTGCAGTATGCCTTATGGCCGGAACCAGATAACCCAAAAAACAACTGCCAGACCAATTCTCAGGTAGCCATTTGTATGCCTTTTTCCCCACAAACAAAATAACAGTTTTCTACTTTAGTACTGATGCGGGTTAATTCTGAATGAAACATTTTCTTGTCTATAATAGACAGTTGTTTATGTAAAACATGATTTCTCTGCACTTCACTTAATGTTGTTTTCATTAAACTCAAATATGAATCATAATTCGTATTACAAGCAGTGCCTCTATCTTTAACTTTAATGTAACATTTATAAGATGTAGTTATATTACAGTTACTCCAACCCACTTGAAGTGTATCATTCTTATAGAAACATACAATTCCCTTCTGTGTGATAGGCAAATACAATGCGATTTTGTCTTGTGATCTTACAGATCCTGTATCAAAAAGTAAATTCTCCCAAGTCTAATTTATCCCCAAGGGGACAGCGGACATTAACAGTCCTCCATATGCTGTTGGTATAGCAGTACAAACCCAGCAATTTGAAATGTTCATAGTCTCTACATATACACGCTTCATAGCTAGGTATGTGTTAAAGTTCGGATGCCAGTCTATAGGCAGTTCATCACGTCTCTCCACTTTCACTTGTGTGGTTACATGTAGGAAAAACCACAACAAAAGGAAGGTCATCACAATCATAGTCAATAAATGCATAGTCAACAAGATGATTAAACAACATCTTTGGGGTTGATCTGTATTTTTACTCGTTTTGCTCTTGGCCATCCTGCCTTTGTTGTGTATCAGTCACAAAATGTTTATCAAGTTGAAAATTCTTTACCGGTTTTCAGTGCGTCAGATGGACCCAGGACGTCCTCTCAGCAACTTTAACTGCAGTAGGCATTGCCAACAGTACCTGGTACGGTCCTTCCCTCTTTGGACTCGCCCAATTCTTCCTCTTTGTAACCTTCAGCCACACCCAGGTCCCCGGAGTCAGCACTGCTTCCAACGGTCTGGTCTGTCTTTTATCTGAAAAAGAGTTCAACTGCAAAACAGTTTTATTTGTTAACAGTTTTCTCATGTAGCTAGCTAATGAGCTGTCAGCCTCTAGTTCTGCAGGCATGAGAGCTTTCCACTGCGGCACATAATATGCCCTTCCAAATATCATTTCAAAGGGAGTCAAACCCTTTACATTTGGAACTGTTCTCATGTTCAGCAGTGCCAAAGGCAGACAGCAAATCCAGTTTTTCTGTGTCTCGCTCACTAGCTTCCTCAATTTGTTTTTTAGAATTCCATTGTACCTTTCCATGTGGGTGGTAAGCACAATGATTCTTTAAGGAGATTCCAAAGAATCTCCCAAGCTGGTGGATCGTCTGATTAACAAAATGTGTCCCATTGTCACTATAAATCCTTTCCGGTATGCCAAATCTAGGAATTATTTCTTTTACTAGGGCTTTTGCCACTGTTGCTGCATCCGGATTTTTTGTTGGAAAAGCTTCTACCCATTTAGAAAACATATCTATAATTACTAAACAGTATTTTTTCCCTTCACATTTATTCAACTCTATGAAATCCATACAAATAGTGTGGAACGGATATGGTGGTGTAGGAAAACTCCCTTGCTTTGGTTTGAATGCCCCTTGTGCATGATGTTTGTTACAAGTATGGCATGCTGCACAAAATTTTTTTGTATAATTTATGAATCCATATGTTTGGAATATTCGATTTACTAACTGTACCATCCCCCTGTTGAGACATGGCACTGCCCATGGCTCAACAAAGCTGCATATCTAAATAAATTAGATGGTAATATTGTTTTTTTCTCTTTGGAGACATACAGTCCATTTTCGAGGATTGCACCTCGTTTCTCCCATTTTTGTTTCTCTGCTTTTGTAGTTAATGTCTGCATTGTTTTTAACATTTCTAGATCTAAAATCTCAGAGGGTTGTAATTCCTTGGTTAAAAGTAAAGTTTCTGAGTCTGAGGCTGCTTGCTTTGCAGCTGCATCAGCTTTTGCATTTCCTTTTGAAGTTCTATCCTGTTGTTTTGTATGAGCTAAACATTTACAAATAGCTACTTTAGTAGATAACTGAATAGAATCTAATAGGTTCAAAATAAGTTGCGCATGATTAATCGGTTTACCATTAGATGTTATCATTCCCCTATTTTTCCATTGTTGCGCAAAAACATGCACTGTAGAGAAAGCATACTGACTGTCAGTATATATGTTCACACATTTATCTTTCGCTAGAGTGCAAGCCCGTGTTAAAGCTATCAATTCTGCTGCTTGAGCAGATAAGTTATGCTGTAAAGGTTGGGCTTCTACGATCTCTGTATCTGTAACTACTGCATACCCCACTAGATTTTTTCCTGTAGGACCCCTTCTCTACGAGCCATCCACGTAAAATGTCACCTCGGCATCATCCAAGGGCATGTCAGTGAGATCTTGTCTGGGCAAAGTTGTTTGCTCAATTTCCTGCAGGCAGCTGTGCGGCGTGCCATCCACAGGAGTTGGAAGTAACATTGACGGGTTTAATGTTGTACAACGTTCAATTACCATATGAGGTTGGCTCAGCAGTATGGTCATACATGAAAGATGTCTAGCAGGAGAAAGATATGCTATCTTTTCTTGCAGTAAAATTATCGCGACTGCATGAGGCACTCTCAATGTGAGAGGGTGGAATAACACCACTGAGGCCGAAGCCTGTACTGCCATTGCAGCTGCGACCACTGCTTGCACAGAGTGAGGCAACGATCGTGCCACTGGGTCTAACTGTGATGAATAGTAAGCTATGGGGCGTTGCTTATCCCCATGCTGTTGCGTCAGAACTGACGTCATGTATCCCTGTTTACAATCTACGGTCTGAAAGAATCATTTGTGGTAATTCGGAAGTCCTAAAACTAATGAAGAAGCTATCAATTGTTTTAGTCTGCAGAAAGCTGTTTCTGCTTCGGGTGTCCATTGTAATAAATCTTGTGCTGCCATTGGTGTTTTATATATTAAATCGGCCAGTGGAGCAGATTCTGAAGCATAGTTTGATATCCAGCTTCGACCAAAATTAGTTGTTCCCAAGAAGGACATCATTTCCTTCTTGGTTGCTGGTTTAGGTGCTTGTAAAATTGCTGTTTTTCTGTTTTCATCTAATATTTTACCTTCATTGGATATTACATATCCTAGGTATCTAACCTGTTTTTTCCAAAGTTGTAACTTACTTTTGTTTACTTTATGTCCCTGTTCTGCTAAAAATTTCAATAACGCTATAGTATCCTCCCTGCATTGATGCTGGGTGGGAGCTGCTAGCAAGATGTCATCTACATAAAGCAGAATCTGACTTCCTCCTGGTGGGGTAAACCCTGCCAGGTTGCTAGCCATTTCTTGTGCAAATATTGTTGGGCTTTCACAATATCCCTGTGGTAGCCGAGTATAGGTATACCTTTTACCCTGAAATGTAAATGCAAACCAGTACTGGCTATCAGGATGTATAGGTATTGAAAAGAAAGCATTGCTTATGTCTACTACAGTGAAATATTATGTTGCGGCTTTAAATCGTTCAACAAGGTGTGTGGGTCTGGCACCGTAGGTGCTCTAGGTATTATTGCATTGTTTACAGCTTGTAAATCCTGTACCATCCGCCATTCCCCATTTGCTTTTTTAACAGGAAATAGAGGGTATTACATGGTGAATCAAGAGATTCTACCAGTACTCCTTCCTTGAGTAATGCTGCTATTATAGGCTTGATTCCTTGCTCTGCATCTTTCCTCAAGGGGTATTGTCTTTTTTGTGTTCTAAATGCTGATTTTGGTGTAATAGTAACTGGTCCTGCTGTTCGAATAAGTCCTACATCTGATTTGCCTGTTGACCAAAGAATCTCTGGTATATCACACAAGGCTTTTTCTTCTTCTTCTAATAAGAATGCTAATCAGCTGTCTTCACTAGTTTGTAAGTGTACAGCTGGATGTGTCTGTGTTAGCCAATTCAATTTCTGTTTTTGTATTCCCTGCTCTGATAATTCTAAATCAGTTTGTTTTTCCCATCATGTTACTTTTTCTCCTAAGTCTGCCCATTTCATATTCTTGTTTTTTGTTAAGCTGACATGCGGTAGTCGATTAGATTTGTACAGTATCATGAATTCCTGAGGTAATGAACAGCTTACCACACTGTTTCCCTCAGTATCCCAATACAAGGTTCGTAATACTAATCTGTTAGCAGGATTTTTGAATAATTCTTGCTCATATTCTTTATCAGGTCCTGGCATGCTACAGTAGTATAGAGTACAGTGTAACAAATGCTGTCAGTCAGTATCAAGGGAGGGGGCCTTACTGATGGCTATGTTCATCAGTTCCTCGGTTACTGCCCCTGGACCAGTCGTAACTAGGTCCTGGCTGTACCAGTAAAAAGTCTCACCCTCCGGTCGCACCACAAAAGTATCCATTTGTCTTTGTGCCTCCATACCCTGCATAGTGGGAACTATTGCTATGCCAAATATCTGCATAAGATCTCTTCCCAGTAAGTTTACTGGACATTGTGCAGAAACTACGATTTTACTTTTCTGAGTCATACCTGAAACAGGGTCAGTTATTGCTATATCATGGGAGAGTGGCTCCCTATATAGCTGTCCGTTTGCTGCTTTTACTAATATATAATCAGGTGATTCGGAATATTCTGATAACTTGGAGGGGTGTATCAAAGTCCGTGACGCTCCTGAGTCACACAGGAATTTTACTTCCCTCCCCTCCACCAGAAGTGTGACTTCCAGTTTTGTGTCTGCCAGATAGAGTTCCAAGCTCAGTAATGCCAAATCTAGAATTTCACTTTCTTCATCCTCTATATCTACTTGCACTTTCTCTATTCCTTCTACTACGTTTACATTTGTTCTTTGTTTGTTAGCCTTTCCTGATGATTTCTGACTTTCATCACTATCATATAGTCGGTCCTCATCATCCTTGCTTTCTGTAGTCACCTTTTTATTCTGCCTGCAATCCCTCGCTAAATGTCCTTTCTTTCCGCACTTAAAGCACTATCCTTTGTTTTTTCTCTCTTCAAAATCTTCTGACCGTTTGTCAGATTGTCTGTTTCCCTGGGCATTTTTCTTACCCTTTTTACCGGACTGTACTACAAAAACCTCAGCTCCGTCTTCAGCAGTGAAGACTTGTGTCTTTTTTTGCTTTTTACTATTAAAGTGTCTTTCAGCATGTCTAGCATATTCAAGTAAGGCTTGTAGCCTACTTGTTCGATGGACTATCATATGCTTTGTAATGAAGCTACTGATAGGTGCAATGCAACCTTTCAAAAACGCATTTTTCAGTTGCTGTTCATACGAGGTGTCATGTGTCTGATTTTCAGGAATAGCCATACCACTATGGTTATTGAAACATTCCAATAATCTACCATAATACCCATCTACAGTTTCATTCTCTTGTTGTATGCATTGGTTAATGCAAGTCCAGTCTGCTCTAGGTTTCCATTTTTCGGAAATTCGGTCTGTAAGACCTTTTACTCTGTTGTCTAGATCTGCATCACTATGTGGGAGTGGTTTAAGCTCTGCATTACGAGGATTCCAGGTGCCACAAATCATGTGCCAGTCTGGACCCACAATTTGTCTAACTACCTTTTCTACTTCTTCCCCATTCAAGTGGTAACTTAGTCTCATACCTTGTAAATCTTGCAAAAACTTTGTGTAATTAACTTTTGGATGGGGGATTCCCTCTGTAGCTTTCCGAATATCTTCCGGTGTCCATGGTCTATATACTAGAAGAGTTGGGTCCTGCCCTTCCTGTCCTGCTTGAGGATTTGGTACCTCGATAAGTGGACAGATTTCTTCCTCATTTTCCACGAGTGTGTTTTTCCCTATTTGATACAAGTCTGTGTCCCCAAGTGTTTTACGTGTCCGGGACCTAGTTTCAACAGGATCTCTAACAAATGGTTTTAGTGTCATTGTGACGTCAGGATAACGTGGAGGTGGACCAGCTTGTCCACCTGCTTCATATCCTGAAAAAGGCATCGGAGGGGGCTGGGGAGGAGGAGCTGTCGCTATTACTATATTATTATCCTCTTTATCTAAGAATAATGTTTTAGCATTTTTAGTTTTTTGTTCCCTTCGATTCACTTCCTCAATCCACCTGTGTGCCTGAGGAATACCTAATCATTGTTGTTTTTTTTGCCTGACCTTCTGCGTCAGATTTAAGTTGTTTTAAGAGTTTAACTAATGAAATTTTATTCAATTTACCATCGAATCCGTATTTATTAACCCATTTTGTATAATATCTAACATTATCAGCCCGTTGTAATTGCATATATTTTGCATCTTCAGTTAGGGCCGGATCTCGCGATGTTTTAGTGCACTGATTTCCCATATTAAAAGAAAATGTTACGTAACCCTTTTCACCACGTGGTATTTCAGTTCCTTACACAGTTTATCTAGAATGACTGCCTACCTTATTCTGTTTCCCTGATCTCTGACAAAATATACAGTAATTACCTTTTGTCCCTGATCTGTATAACAAATCTTCTGACAATAATATTTACTGCAACCTAGTCCCTGATCTAAAACAGAAAAAAGGCAAATATCTTCCTACGTGAGCCTCCTGAGTCGACCAGTTCAAGACCGCTCTTCGGCCGCAGATCAGAAAGTGGCCAGCCTCTCAAAATGACAATTCAGTCGGAGGTCTTTTGTATTTCAAGAAGAACCATTTTGGTAGCTTCTCCTGCGCAGTGTTCGACCACCGGTACACTCTGATCTGTAGCTGTCCGAGGGTTTCCGGTTCAAGAAGGACCAAACTGTTAAATAAAAATAAGGATTACAACACAGGAGGCTCAGATGCAAAAGTTTACTAGTGTACACCAGGAGGCAAAAAACGTACAAGTACAGAATTTTGTCTGACATGATACAGGAAGTATACAATTCTTATAGTTTCTACTTTCTAGTTTGTGCCCACCTTTCTGACGTGGTTAGTCACAGGGCACCTACATCACTATGGTTCACAACATCTTATTCATAAAGATTGCTGATGTTACATATTTAAAAAAGTTTTTTCCCTTGGGAATAATATAGCCTTGCAAAGCACCTAGTCAGTTATAATGTCTTTCAGTAAATGTTACTCCTTCAAGGTTTCAGGCCTGCTCGAATACAATAGCTGGTTCAGTCTTGTAATACACTTCTTTGTTCTTCTTGCAACATTCTCCCAACAGCTGCGTCTTATCTTGATAACATTTACAAGGCCAATTGTCCCAAAGGAAGGAGAAGAAGATTTTCAATGCTTTATACATTTAATTTCCTGACCCAGCAGATAATCATTAGTGAAAACATAAGCTTGCTGAGCTGGTTACTGCCAGGGTCAGAGTTCAAACACACTGCAGTTCCAAAGCTTCAAGCAATTACATGTAAAATTATTCTTATTGCCATATTAATAATAGAATAAAATGCATTATACACTATTTGCTTTTTAACTAGCACTTTATATATGTTCAAATACATATTTTTCTAACAGCTTATAATCAGTTCATTCCAATTCCACAAGAAAACATCACACTACCTCACATTCTACTTTTACTTCCTCTGCAAGCTTCAGCTACATTAGGGTAGGTACCAGTCACCTGATACAGCAAGAGCCAAAGATGAAATAGCTGCTTTCTCTAGCAAAGTAACCAGCTTCTTTGATGCCCATGCAATGGCCCAGTAATCAAGGAGTTTCAAGCCTCACCACTAGCACCAGTGTGGGGCGTCCACATTGGGAGGATAACAAGTACACAGACAGTAAAGGACAATTTGCCTTAAGAGCACACCGAGATCACAGTCAGTCTGGTCTGATTTCTCCCTTTCTCTCCAGATCCCCAATAAGACTTCCCATTGGCACAGCTATAGGGTTCAGATCTCAGCTGAGTATTCAAGCCAAAACTTCCAGTATCCTCTCTGTCCAACCAGTGCTTCATGTCCCTGCCCAAGTAGCTGATGCACACACACTTTGAGATTTGATTTATATACAAACACACAGACACTCCTGGGGAAGGTTGGCGCAAGTTTACTAGCTATGCCCCCATTCTGCTCAGGCTATAAAGTAGTAATCACTGCCACCAGCTACTCTTATCAGCTACTTTAAAGGCCCTTAACAAAAGGTGTCCAGTTCTGCTATGCAGTGTTATTATTATCCAAATAGTAAGTGTGACGAACAGCAGTGCTATTGGAGTGGCTTATACAGTATCACCAAATACATGCAAGTACTCTAAGAGCTTAAATTATCTCTACATAAAACAACCACAGTTAAAAGGTTTAAAATATTTAATAATAAATAATAAAACGCAAGACAATACTCATTAATTCAACACAATGACATTAGAGAGTTCAGAAATCACAGGAAATTCTTTAAAACAATATTGTAGGACAGTTTGACATAAATATAGAAAACAGCTAGACTAATCTAGCTATATTCCTAGCTATCTCTAACTTTCCTTACAGAGCAAGGCGCAGTGCTGGTGAGTTGTTAACAGGTCTGAAGACAAATACAAAATGCAAAATCTTTCTCTCTGAGAAAGTCTTAAATTGATAATACACATTACTTCTGAGTCATTTCACATCACATAATTCTTGACACTTCTGCTTAAGTTTCCCAGGCTCACAGAACTTAAACTTTAAAATTTCTTTGTAATCTGCACTTTCCTGGAAGCCACAGCAACAAAAGACACTTTACATGTGAAACCTAGTAATTATCTCTGTCTTAGGACAATAGAAAGAATTTCCTGGTCCAGACACCCTGTCTCTGAGCTTGAGATCTCACACACACATGTAAAATTCTGTAGTTATCTGCTTTCTTCCAGCAGGGAGCACTGTGGTTACATTTTTGAAGTTCAGCATATAACACAGTTTTCTTACATTAATGTTTACTATGACATATAATTATTTACCAAATTCTATCTAGCTGGGATGGCAGACCCTCAGTTTATCACAGCCTCCACAGAGGCTGTCATTTCTTCATCCCTAAAATGTTAGGAAATGTCATAAGGCATAATCACATTACACACTTTGCAGGACTAAACAAGAACTGTCAGTTGTTTTAAAAACAGCCTAGATGACAATTTTTGAAGGAAAAGAGAACCCAGAAACTTGATGTATTTTAGTTAAAATAATAAAAAAAAATAATTGTTTTTGATAAAACACTGATTTTTGCTCATCTGAAGTCATTAATGGCCAATTGGAGCTGCATTGCTTGAGACTGCTTTGAGATGGTTAGACAATTTTGCCAATGTTACAATAAATTTATAATGAGTCTGTCTGCAAGCAGTCTGTATTAATTACATATCAGAAATTAGTGCTGTATTTATTCATTTATTGGATATGCCATTGTATCTTATGAGTTTTGTTTTATTACATGCTAAACTTGGAAATTAAACATTCAAAACAAACCAAAACTTGAACTTGAGAAGCTTGCATCTTACACAAAACATAACAATTTATATTTTTTCAACTTTATTGTTTATTTTCTGAGGGGAAAATTAGTACTTGTAAAAAACTTCAGATGGTCACATGCCAGTTATGTTCCAGTTACATCACTAACCTATACTTGCATTCATAAGTGCACTGAGGTAGGGATTTGCATGGCCTAGCTACTGTTTAGTGCTGTAGTTCCTTTTTACTCATTTAGTGTTGAGATATAAAGAGAGGAGATGCTATAATTATCTTGCCTGTTAAATACTTAGTCCTAGCTGGAAGACGTACACTTTGTGTGAAGTGCATTTAATTAGTATCCAGTTAATGCTGGTTGTGAAATGCTCCATCACCCCAACTAATAATTCAACTACTTTATTCTTGTTACTGCTGGTGTTTGTGTGTTTGTTTATTTATGTATTTATTTATTTGACATTTGTTTACCGGGGTGGTCTGACTGGGTCTACAGAACACCATTTTCAGCAGAGGCCCGAGATGAAATGCCCCACATACAGTGCAATAAAAACACATTATAGTCCAAAAGCAATACAGGTGACATATACTATATAAAATAGTTGATAGCACATGAACTAAGTTACAGGATATTCTACACGTCTAGATAATTCTATAGACTTATATCATTCTTTATGTAACATTTGTTAATTCGGATGGCGCAGCAGTAGCGTTGTCGACTCAAGCAAGAGGTTCTTCGGTTCACTTCTCGGCTGGGTTGCCTTTTGTGTGGAATCTGCATGCCCTGCCTGTGTTCATGTGGGTTTCCTCCGGGTGCTCCGGTTTTCTCCCACATTAGAAAGACATGTGTCTGGAGTGTTTCTCCTCAGGCCTTCCCTGAAAATTGGCTTCATTCCAAGTCAGACATTCCCAGTTAACAAATGTTAAATATATCATTATAGTTAAATATATCAATTTTAGTCATTCTAACAATATATACATAGCCTATGGGTAGATAAAGTGTACAAAAGTAGTATGTAGGTATATGACATCAGTTGTTATAGTACATGAAAAGTAAAATGATGGTTGCAATTAGGAAAATAATAGTAGAAGAGTTAGTGATGCAGAAACGTAGTGAGAGAGTTAAGAATAGAGGCATTACAGACTGAGCAGTAGCTTAAGGATATGGTATAGAAACACAGGAGGAGTTAGGAGAGACATTAGGATCTTGTAGGCTGTGAAGGAGTGAGATGCGACAGAAGAAGAAAATGAAGCTAGTGTGGAAGAGGAAGAGCTGAGCATTAGGCAGGATTTGTACAGAAGCAGAGCCATGTATTTTTGAAGAGTTTTTTTAAAGAGGCTTTAAAGCATGTTAGGGCAGGCATAGAACTGGTAGCAAGAGGTAGTGAATTTCATAGTTTACAGACAGAATATGAATACAGAAAGTGACCTGTTTTTTTTTGTTTGTTTGTTTGTTTGTTTTTGGGTTTTGAGATAGCCAAGAGATTTTTTTACGTTCTGATCATTGTGATCTAGTTTTGGTGTATAACGTGCAACTAAGTTGGCTGGTGCAGGGCAGGCAGCAGGCTTGAAGATAAAGTTGTGCAAAGTGGATAGCTGAATAAAAGCAAATTGGTTGGGAAGTTCAAGCCAGTTTAGTTCTAGTAGTTGTTTACAGTGGTGTGTGCGAAATTCAGAGTTTGTGGTAAACTTTGCAGCTTTGTTGTAGCACTGTTCCATCTTGCTTAGGGTCGAATTTTTTAAATTAGAATAGGGGCAACATAAAGAAGGGAGGGAAGTAAAAAGGTTTTCTCGAGGGAAATTTTGATTGCTGTAGTTAAGAAATGTTTGTTTTTGTATAAGAATCCCAGTTTTTGATGAGTTTTCTTTATATTTTGCTGTATATGATGGTCAAAGGAAAGTTTATTGAAAATTATTACTCCTAGAAGTTTGGTTTCCTGCACTGTTTCTATGACAGTGTTGTCAGAGGCCAAGATGTTGAAATGATTGGTGACAGGGGATGTGTTTTTGTGGTGGAAGAGTACTAAATTAGTCTTCTTTGGTTTAAGAAAGAGTTGGACATTTATTAGCCAGATTCGACTGCAGTAAAGAACTGTTGAGTTTTTGAAAGTAGTTCTGGTAGTGATTGAGAAGTACATATGGTGGAATCATCAGCGTATTGAATGAGTGTTCCAGGGTGGGAGGAAATGTGAAGGTTGTTAGTGAAAATGTTGAAGAGTAGGGGTCTGAGCGAGCATGGAGCCTTGAGGAACTCCAGTATGGTTGTGGAGAAAGGGTGAGAGTTCGTTAGACCATTTCACCCGGATTAATTATTTAAGTTATGTCATTTAATGTATTGGAACATTTCATGTTCAAGATTTAATACTTGTCAGTTACTGCTTTGTTCATCAGCACTTTCAGTTTTATATGGTGATTTGTCAGCTCAGATAGCCATAATCTGTATAGTGATGTGCTAAGCATGCCATGGTTCTCAATGTATTTGCTTCAGTGATGCATCAAAGCTGATTGAGCGACTAAGGCCTTACAATCAGGAGCACTTTATAATATTCACTAAAAATAGAAGAGTGTAGCACCACAATGTGTCCACGTTATATCCACAGATCTGAAGAAGGCTTAGAAGCTGAAAGTGCTTATCCGTATACAGGGTTTCTTTCATTTTTAACTTGTGTTCTGTGGTTTTGTGCTACTCATTAAACATTTTTTGATTGTGTTTTAGATGTTGCCTGTGGATATAACGTGGACACATTGTGGTGCTACGCTCTTCTGTTTTTAGTGACTTTGTTGTTTGCTGAGCATACTTCAGCGGAGATTTCTCCTTCTCTTGTTTTTGTACACTTTAAAATATTGGTCTTTTCGTAGGTTCATAGGTAAGTACTAGGCTTAGCTGCCCTTGGGGGCTATTTTAAGCCTAGTCAATTTCTCCTTTTATGCTCAAAATAACCTATTCCATTTGATTATAGATTGGCCTTAGCCATTACTTGGTCAATAATTATATATAACCCCTAATGAGAATGACTAGGATCATACCATAAATAATTTGAGGGGACTATTGCATGGGGTAAACATTTAGGAGCTGCCTCTGTCCATTAGTAATAGAAAGGACAGTCCTATGGAAAATTTTCTGTTTCTCATCCATAGAGCCATGTTACGCTTGAAAAAAGGACAGTGATGACCTTTGTTTTATGTGAGATATAACTGTCCCTCCAAAGCATTCTGTTGATGTTGCAGAAGCGGTTTAGATCCCTAGAAAGAGTATTTCTGCTGCCATTTGACTTGCTGATGTTTAGTAAATCCATCAGTAATGGGTTGGAGGATGCTTTGTATGCTAGACAGCAGGTCACCTCTTAGCAGTCTGTAGGATACTGAGTATAGTGACAGGACTTTGAGTCGGTACATGCAGGACATGTTATGTAGGCTTTGTATCTGTTTAATAAGGTATCTTTGTGGGCATTCCAGTTGTTGCATGTGTCTTGACACACACATGCCAAAGAGGACATTATTTTTAATGACTAGCCTAATGAGGGCTGAGTAAAGGGTGACAATGATATCCCTAGATCTAGACACAGTCCCTTTATTTATAAGCTTTGCAATATAGAAGGACTATCTGACAACAATAGACATGTGTTGTTCAAAAGTTAGGTCACTGTCCAGCTACATTCCCAAATCCCAGACAGTTGGGTTAAGGCTTAGGAGAGTGTTGTCAATGTGGTAGTTCCCTAGGGTAAATGAGTTCCCAAAGGATATAATAAAACATTTTTTGATATTTAGTTCTAGGTCATGGTTATCAGAACCAGTTATGTATTTGATACAAGCCTTCCTGCAGGATAGCTAATGACTACTCCTAGCTTGCAATCATTTGCAAACTAAGTTAGCCAGAACCCTTTGGTATTGCTTTTTACTTTAGAAAAGTAGATGCCAAACAGGACTTTTTCAGAATGCTAGCAGAGCAGTGGACTTAAATTACTGTGTGCTGTCTGAGCAGTGTAAATGACAGAATCCTAATGCTTCCACACTCTATTTTAATGAAACACTGTAAATATGGTTTTGACCTACTAAACTCTGTCAAAAGGAAGAAAAAAACATTCAGAATCTGCAAAGTGGCATATGACATTTTTACAGTTATGGTAAGTTGTGGTCACTGTGTATAGGGACCTGTGCTGTTCTTATGAAGGTCAGAACTCCATGACCCTCCCCCACCTAAATGAAGTGATTATGTTCTTGACAACTAATTAGCATTGTGTACATCAAACTGTGGACTGTTTGGAGAAGACACATATTCATACTTTGCATTCTGTATACCCAACATTACAAAATTCTGATGTAGAGATAGCATGAGATGCACATTACAGAACAGCTTTTCAAAAATGTTTAATCTTTCGTTAGTCTTTATTTTGGTACTAGATTAGTATAGGTATAGTGGTCACATGTTTAGGAAATTAAAGTATAGCTTCTGTCTACTAATTAGCCATATAACCCCTGCCAGTACCTCTCAACTGCTGTGATTTGTGCATATTGCCATGATTTTTGCCATTAGATTCAGACTTGCTTCTCTTAGATTTACGATTTTTTTTCTTACTGAAGTTAAATATGTTTAAAGGTGCTAACATCATTAAACAACTGAACTTAGCCCATACATAATATCCATTATCAGTAACTAAACTTGGTCTGCTATTTAAAGACCTGAAAACTAAGAAAATACTCCTCTTTCCATCTTTGTGCTATGATGTCCAAAGGCCTGTGCTTTGACTTTTAATGTTCACAAGTTGAAAGATGTGCTCCTGAATATGTAATCAAGCAGTCTAGTATGAAAAAATATTTTTAAAATTTTAAAGTTAAAATTTAAAAATTAAAGAATATGAATGGATTCTTCGATTGTGTACTGATACACCCCCAGGTTTAACTCAAACAGTATCTTTGAACCCAATTTTAAAATGTAAGCAAATATGCCTGCACTAGGAGTACTATTGCTTTAAAATTTTAATAACTCTTAATTGTTGTTAATTATTGACTTTATTGGCTGTGTGTGATTAATATATAAGTAGGTTGTTATTTGATATATTTTATACACTGATGAAGGGTTGTTAAACCTGAAAGCTTTGCTGGATTAAACAGTTCCTGTTGAATTGCGTTGTCAAGTTTGTTTTATTTTTTATTAATCTCTATACTTTTCCATTTGTTTCTCCTTACCTATCAGCCTTCCAGTTACATTTCCCTTATGTTTTTGTATTCCTTTCCTAACTCCATGTGCTGTTAGGACTAATTTTACCTACCTATATCTTTTTACCCATTAACTTCAATATTTCTACTATTTGTTCCCCTTATATTACCATATATACTCCCCTCTCTTTAAATTTATATTATATTTCCACGTTATTTTCCTCCTGCCTTCTGTACAAGGCACAGAGTTTGATTCTCAGCTTTGGTCACTAGTTGGTTATTGGTTAAGCATGTAATAGTCTGCAGATTGGTTGCTTAGTTTTTAATTATTAACCCAATTCTAGTGTAAATTGGACAATTGGATGGGGAACAGGAAATTCATCCCTGGTTTGGCAGCTATGTCTCTAATGGACACAGTCAGACTGTAAATGGTTCATCTCCCAGGCCCCTGCTTGTAAATGTTTCATTTCCCAAGCCCCTGCTTACACTTATCCGGAGTACCAGAACTTTTCAGACATTTAGCGTGCATAGCTAGGCTTAAAAAGGCCCTTGTGTTTGTTTGCCTAGTAAACGGCTATGTACCTATGAATATTGACCCACTAGCATCTAATCAAGTTAATAAACAAACATTATCCTGAATACTGTATTTTTTATTCATGTTTATAATTCATTCTTCATGTTTCTGGGTCTGTGTACACAACTTTGCTTCACTAGTTGGGCTGTATATATTCTTTTCAAGATCTACATTTCCCTTTTTTTTGTCGATTCTTGTAATAATTCTTACATAAACTGTACCTTGACAGGCCCTAAATGGTTCTCATGTTCCTTTTTTATATTCCCTTCCCATAATTCTTGCATAGTCTGCACCTGACTGATCTTCGCAAGTTATGCAAATCCCTTTTGTAGACTCTTCCCATAATTAGCTCTGTGTTTAGCCATCAAGTGCAATAGACACCAAACCCTATTAATTGAATGTTCATTCATCAAACGTTCATTACAGTGAATGTGTGAGATGGGGAAAGTAACTAGTTGGACAATACTTCCCCATCTCACACACCACAGTATTTCAAACCCACCCAGGTGGGGAGCTTCTCAACCCCCCCCCCAGTGTGGGGTCTTCGCACTCCACACCCCTCAAACTATATATACCAACTCTGAGACTGCAGTAAAGTGGGGAAAAGGGCAAATTTCTTGATGCTGGCCATTTACTGATAGTTGGGGGGGGGGGGGGTTGAAGTACTGCAGTGTATGAGACAAAGAAGTGTTGGCCAACAAGTTACTTTCTCCATTTCACACATTTGCTGAAAATAATGTTTGATGAATGAACGTTCGATGAATAGGGTTCAGTGTTTAGCAGTTTGATGAAACTTTCAATCGATGGCTAAACATAGCCCCCATAATCTGTATAAAATTCACATTTCCTTGCATCAGTAGTTTTCCTTAGTCTTTTCCATAAAATGGGTTGTACATTTCCTTTTTCTGTCAGCCCTTGTATGTGATTTATTTTAAGGGAGATATAAGTTGGTGTGTTGTTCTAGAAATAGAAATGAAAGCTATGTATCGATACCAGCATACACATTATCTTTTCCAATGCAGAGCCAACTGAAGCGAGGTCGGGAAACAGTATTGTATATGTAGTTAACCTCTATGCATTTTTTAAGACAGCTTTGTTTTTTATTTCTTATGTTTCAGATCATCAACCAGTAATAGACCTCCACTAATATCAACATCTGCTGCTACAATTTAGACTTGTTGTGCTTTATATAATCCAGTTCATTAGTTAGTTGTAAGCAAAAGAAGTGTTTTGTTTAGATCAAATGTCTTATGCATTTGTTTTTTATACCTGCATTCAAAGTGAGTATCTTTTATACCTGCATTCATAGTGAGCATCTTTTTAAGCCCTATTTTCTCAAAGCCTGTTTGAGACAAAGTTGAGCAGTATATAATTGCTGGTATAGTAAAAAAGAAGATTTTAGTGTATTTTATATATATATATATATATATATATATATATATATATATATATATATATACAGAATCTAAGCCTTCAGACACTGTGTCATATAATAATGTATACATCCTTGAATCTCCTAAGGAGTGTGCTCCATTGCTTCCATTGTGCATGATTCTTAAATGTTATATACATATTAGTTTTCTTCTTCATTCTTCATCGTATCCCTCCACCCTCCCACTGGCATTCTTTGTTCATTCATTGCTTTTCAATACCACCTTTATTACCTCCTTACTTCCCTATTTGTGTAGACTACATTTTCTTCTTCTGCTGCTTTGTCTCACTTACCTTACTCAGTCATTTTGCAGTTCCCGCTCATACACTTCCTTTCACACTGTTTGTTTTCATCTATTCATCTCATGTTACCTTCTGTGACATCCCCAATCTGCACCAGTAATCAAGGAGCCTGAATCCTCATTGTTGACACTGGAGAGGAATGTTCACTTGGAGTACACATGGAATGGATACACTCAGTATTTCCAGATGCAGACCTC
Source organism: Protopterus annectens (assembly GCF_019279795.1). Taxonomy (NCBI): domain Eukaryota; kingdom Metazoa; phylum Chordata; order Ceratodontiformes; family Protopteridae; genus Protopterus; species Protopterus annectens. Next base: position 434,351,783 of record NC_056730.1, read on the forward strand.
TCTGAATCAAGCACAATTTCCCTTAAGAGTACACAGGGAACACACTCAGCCCGGGGTCTGTATTTCTCCCCATGTCCCCAGTAAGGCTCCCCAGTGGCACAGCTGCAGGGTTAAGTCCTCAGCTGAGTGTCCAAGCCAAGTTCTCCAGCAACGTTTCTGTGAAATCAGCTCTTTGTGTCCCTGCTCCAAGTAGCTGACATACGCACTCTTTGAGATTTAATTTTCACACACACACAGACACACACACACACACACACCTGGAAAAGACTGGCACAGATTACCGGCTCTACCAGATTTGCCCAGATTATAAAGTAGTTATCACTGTCAGTTACTATAAGGCTCATACAAAAGTGTCCAATTATACTGAGTGAAGTTAATACTAATACCAATGGTAATGTTGACCAAGCAGAAGTGGCCAGAGTTATCACCAAATAAATATATGCAAATACTCTCAAAACTTAAAAGGACCAGCCACAATGAGACATCTAAATATATTTAATAATAAATAATAAAATAATATGAAAATACTAAATATCTATTTACAGTAGACACCAGAGTTTTGGTCATAGGAAATATTAAAAATAACACAGCTGGAAAGAGTCAAGCAGTTAGAAAAAAAAAAAAAAAACAGTAGTTAACTATTCTCACTATGTTTTCCTAACTGATTCAGACAATTATTATCCCTGGTTACTTACTAGAGCAAAGCAAGATTAAGTAGGTGAGTAGTCTTCCTTCTATGTCAGGTTCTAAGAAACAGACTACTCAGTCTGACTGACCAAATTCTCAATATAATATCTAAGTATTATTTCTGGGATAGCTTGCAGAATGACATCAGGTCATCTGAGTCTGTTTCCCACACTATCACCAACACTGGAAGCTGCTAGGATTTTAGCACCTGTGTGTTACCATACACACAGGGCTTTGCACAGATCTGCTGTAGCTCCTGGAAGTCAGAAAACAATTTCAAACCTCTACCCTTCCAGAGTAGCAATTAGCTCCCTGCTAGAGACAGTAAAGAAGGCTTCCTAATACCTGGTTTCCCAAACATTTTGTCTCTGGCTGCAACCACAACTGTAAGATACAATCTTTATCAAATAATTTCAACTATTTTTCAATGTTAGCTGGGACTGAGATTATCCTCTTCTCTTGCAGTATCCTCTGTTAAAACATACACATTTAATTCATTTAGGTCTCACTGTTGGTACATTTCTAATACAAACAACTTTACAAATACATTTTCAACACATGCATCTGTTTAAATCAATTTGATATACAAATGACATATAATGTTTTACAAAACTACCTGTGCTGGCATATGTTACACATCCACTGCCCTACTTCAGCTGGCATGGCTGGCAATACCTCACATCGTTTCACCTTCTTCTGTGATTTACATATTGAATCTGTAAATTTTCTCTCTGTACATTTAATACCCACTTCTCTTTTCTCTAGCTTTTACATATGCAGCTTGTCACCTGCCTACAAATGTCATTACTGCTGCTGTTTTTCTTTTAACACATTCTTCTTCTCATCTAATTCCAAATAATACAAAATTGTCAACTGCTTTCATTATTTACCTCATACATCTTCCCCCACTCAAATTTTGTAACATGGGTATTATCCAAATGCTCCCCCACTACATCTCTGGCAACCAATGCCTTGCTTTCTCCCATTCTTAGCCAAATGAGATGAGGGTCCAAAAGCATCTATGCAGGATACTTATGTTTTGGTTCAAACTTCTGATAATCTCTTTAATGTACTGACTGCTCCCTATTATTATGTCCTTGACATTCACTTTTTCCTTTGTTGATCAGACTAACCACACTGGGCTAGAAGCCTGTATTCAGTGGAGACCCTATGTGGTATTTATACTGCTGGGGAAGCTTGGCCAAGGCCTCAGGGAACCTGCTGTTGCACTTCCTGCTTCTGTTGCTGGTGTGGAAGCAGCTTGGAAAACCTGTGTGCACAATGGAGGATGGAAAGGATGTTTTTCTGGTAGCATTGCTGAGTATGATTCAGAAGATGGTGTTCTGTCAGTTAGGTAGAACCAAGTAGAAAACTGAGTGGATGGTACAAATAGTCAGTGCTTATCTGACTCTAAACTTATTGGAGCTGAAGAAGTGGTAGTGATCTGGGGACTGTCTGATGAAAAGTTGGTTTCATTATTAAACAAAGGAGATACAAGAGAAGAATTGGAGATAACATGGTCAGGTGATATGGACAAATTATTTGGTGCAGAGAATGAGGAGGACAAAAATGAAAGAAGTCAGGAGACGAATGAACAAAATGAAGTTTTTGATAAAAGTATCAAGAAAGTCATATGCTGAAGCAGTAAAAAGGGCAAAAGGTACTGGGTACTGTAAATGCTGTTAATATTGTTGAAAAGAAAAGATTTACTGTATGAAGAATGAGAAAGAAGGAAGAGGTTATAGATGATTTATTTGGGACAATTTAATGCTGCCATTAGGGTTTGCAGCAAGGGACATTAAGTCAGTGATCCACTTGGTAAAAAAAGTTTTTGTGATTTGACTTTTGAGACTTTTTTGAAGAGCTAATGGACACATTTTTGTTTTTGAGAAACAAGGATGTTTTCCATGGAATTAATTTGTTTTCTTCTGGGCAGGAGAATCATTTAAAGAAGAAGTTGAATATGTAATTTCAGACTGATAAAGCTGAACTTTATGATGTTATTCCATTTATGATATTATAAAAGTGAAAGATGAAAGGGATATTTGGGATGGGGGAATATCTCTCAAATGTACAGATTTCTGTAGTATGTCCAGATTTTTGCCTCGCATTTTGGTCTATTTCTCTTAAAATTGTGTATTTTCTAGAAAACCGTTGGTAAATCATTAAGGGTTGAAGTCAGAAAATAATGACAGACGTTTGAGTATCACCAAAAATAACATGCTTTTGGCTGGCCCGTATATCTGACTGTTCCCTACTAGCAGCCACATGAATAACACTTGTCAAATGGTTTACATCATCTTTTGCATATTATATCAAATTCCCACCTCCATTCATACCTTTCAACCTCTTACACCAAAAAATCTAGACAAAACCATAAGTAACAGTGAGACAAAGACCCAAAATAGGGACACTTTTTAAATATTCCTCTTACAAACTTAGACATTTGATAGAAAAACAGGTTTTGCATTAGCATGAATTTTCATGAAAGTCCACTGATTTTACATAGTTGTCTTTGAAAATATTCTTATATTTCAGCATCATTTATTTTCACGATCGCTTTTTTAAACTTTAGTACCTGAATGTGATCTCTCATTCCTGCCATAAGCGGGAAGAGCTATAAGCAGGCATATTTTTATGTTAATGTAGGTGTCCATAAGCTATTCAGTAGGCATATTTTATGTTAATGTAGGTGTCCATAAGCTATTCAGGAGGCATATTTTATGTTAATGTAGGTGTCCTTAAGCTATTCAGGAGGCATATTTTATGTTATTGTAGGTGTCTTTAAGCTATTCAGGAGGCATATCTTATGTTAATGCAGGTTTCCTTAAGCTATTCAGGAGGATATTTTATGTTACTTTAGGTGTCCAGAGTTTTGGTTTGATATACTTACTTTTCAACATCCTTTGTACCGAAGTCCAGTGTCTGCAGCTTAAGAAGTATGACAACAGGTCATCCTAAAGTAGCCAGACCTTTTGTGAAGTTGTTTGTTAGTGGTGCACTCAACACTTGGCAATTAACTCCACAAACTTGTAAAATGTGTGTACTTGGAACACTCTTTGCATAGTCTTTGTGTTTGATGTTAAGGCAAAAGTTTGGCAGAAAGGGATAAAACTTATTCCAGGTAAGCACTGAAATTTGACACGAGATCTCATATCCATCATTGCAGTGCAAGTGATTCTTCAACTGTCTAGTTAAGATGTATAAGTTTATTTGATATTATCTATTTCAGTGCATTCCTTTTGTGACATTGATGCCTTTTGTTGTGACAGTACAGTTGATTTCTGTGGACATTTACCTAGCAGAGTAAAAAGAAAAATAAACAACGCATAAGCATGCATGAAATTGCTGAACTTGGATTAATCCAAGGTCATTATATTTCTATTTTTCTTATCTTATGTACTTTATATTTAAATATTATTTTAAGAATGCAACATAATACCTGCTGTCAGTCTACTGTTCATTTGTCTATCTCTTCACCCCATTCACCTGTGTTGAGTTGTACAGCTCAGGGAACTTCACTGTTTTACAATACTCATCAGTCTGTTGGTGTTATTACATTGAAGAAAATGTAGGCATAGTAGAAATTAATTTAATACAAAGGTGACTTGAACTTTTAAGCATGGCCATTTTTTTGTCTGACCTGGAATATGTGATCTTCATTGGATATTTTTTGCATTTCCTTACCATAAATATGTTTATCAAGCTCCTGTATGGATTCCTTCATATATAAAACCCTTCTTCTTTCTTATTTTGTACAGGTCAGTATGTCATGCAGTCTGTACCATTGTTTTATAAACTTTGTATTAGACATGCTTATCTACATCCATTTTTAAACTGCACCGTAGAAGTTCTGTGAAACTAATCTTATGGAGTATTTCTGCCAAAGCATGAATTGCTCTTATTGTTAATTTTTTTTTAATTTTGGTAGGTTACGATAGTCCATCTCTCATCTTACTGGTAGTTCACTCATTTATCTCATATTTTTTTAAGTTGCTCTTGGATCTTCCTGTTTACATCACATCTGATGATTTATACTTCAATATTTCCTAAATTCATGTTCTCAGATTGCATAAAGTAGTCCTGATAAGGATGACACTACCGCAACAACAAGAGAAACACTGTGCCTTCCCCAGCACTGTCTATAGTATTATATTTATTACATTCTCTCTCTGTTGCATTGTTTTTGTTAACATTGACTAAATATGTGTGCTACACCAGGTTTAATAATTTTAGATTTTAAGTCCAGCTATGTGTTATTGAGCTTTTTTTGCCATAACAGATTAACTGCTTCATTTTTTTTGTCTTTACTCCACCAGGTCTTGCCCAGTAGCTCACCTACCTTTGCCCAAACAGTCAATTTTTCCCTATCTGTCCTGGTATGCTCCAAGGTGGGTGAGGGCCCCATGGCAAATTAATTCCTTGAACTTGCATGGAGTCATCTAGACAAGCAGATATGGTGAACTTCTCTCTCCCTTCTTTGAACTCCTAATTCCTGTATTGATTCACTAGAACAACTCTAATTTTACTAACCATAGGGAGTATACCTATATGCCTCTACACACATCCCAGTCCTTGGCACCTAGGCAGCACATGCTGCACTAGCTCCTCATAAGCAGGAAGCCTGACCCCATCCCAGATGGCTGAACTTGACCCTGCCCCAGCTGGGTTAGACATCAGTAGGTCACTGCCATTGTCCCAATCCCCCTCCCTCTGGTACCTCTGCTGCTAATTAAACATGCATCATCTGGAATGCAGTCAGGCCTTCATCTCTCTGTGCCACACGAGAGGGGATTAGTGCTACATATTGACCACTTCTAAGATTCTTCGATTCTGTTTCCTAACTTAGACTCCTCTGGAGGTTACTTTTCTAGTTGCAAAAAATCTATGGCTAAAGAAGACGACAACCCCAATTACCTGTGGTAATATAGATGAAATTGCTGTGGATTGCTTGATATGAGGCATGATCATATCATCCTACCAACTTAATATTCCTTATGTATGCACAACACACATTCTTGCACTTTAAACATGTAAACCTTGCATCCTTCTCCTTTCCTGAAAAGCACTGACTTACTGCAGCCGCATTTCATGCTCATGTTTCCTGCATCAAGTTACTGTAGCTAGTCATTCTTGCGATCTTAGCATATTACAAACTTCTTGATTTTCAGAAGACTGTATGTGAGAAAAACAGTGTGCATAATTATTGAGACCTGTTTCCACCAAAGCTATCCAGCTGTCTTTATTCCTTGATAAAATGTTTATCTTAACTTCAGGAATTATAGTTCATGTGGGGGAGTATTTACTCATGTCTACTAAAATTTTAATTTATGTCTGAAGTTTAATACTTTCTTGGATGAAATCATTTTTGCAAATAGCAAAGTGGTGGGGAGGACAATTTTGTGATTGTTGCATTCCGTAATAGCTGAGGACCTGTGAGATTTGAAATGAGTATGTATTTAACCCAACTATTTTCCCAGGGACCTAATGGTTCCTTGATTTTTGAGAGGCACTTTTAGGGGTAGTGGCTTACTGGATCTGTTAAAATTCCAGTGTTTGAATCTCTAAGTTGAGATCTTACTGCCCATTTTGTAGTGATGGATTAAGTGTACCTCAAGCCCCAGGCTGTTTTCAAACTATGGGCCTTCTGCACACATTTTAGGGCCATGCATGCATGCTTACATAAATGTGATTGTTTTGATTCCCCTTTCTGATTGTTTTAAGTTGCACGTCTCATTTAATACAGCAAAAGTTGTCTGAGTGAATTTTAAATTTGTAGTTTTGAATATTTTCCCAATAAGTAGTGAAATAAAATATATAAAACAATAATGACAAAAGTACAAATTTCAGAACATTTCAACCATAAAATGCCACTCATACTGCTGTCATTATATTCCACCAATATCCCTACTCCTCAATTATAGCTACTTTGACTGTGTACACATCACATCACATGTCTGATTATGACAAAAATGTCCACAGTAACTATTCCAATTTGCTTTACACAAATGCAGTCTTGTTCTGCAAAGTCAGACTAATGACTTTTTAAATTTACCAGCTCCAGAGGGATACTTGTTTTTATCCACAGACACACTAAACCCATCAATTTACATTAAGTACCAGACTTTGGCAACAAAATATTTTCTCAGAGTTCTAAAATAATACAATACTTAATTAATCTCTATACTCCAAAACAACTGCAAGACAAACCCCCAAAAATTCTGGAATGGTATCACCACCCTCCTGAATCCTGGCAAAAAAGATAATCCATGGACTGATCCAAATGCCTCTGACTTGGCCATAGCCTCTGAATTTAATTCCTTTTTTATCGAGACAATAGCCAAACTAACAACATCCTTCACTAACAATGCTCCACCTTCACCCTCTCCTATCACTTCCTCTACCAACACAACCAGCTGTCTTCCCCCTCCCTTCTTTATCAAACCCACATCTACATCTACCATAAAAAAACTCCTCATGAACTTGAAACCTTGCTCTAACGCCCCTGATGACCTTCCCTCCTACTTTCTAAAAACAGCTGCCGAAGCCATTGCTTTCCCCATCTCAATTCTAATAAACTGATCAATCCAAGAAAGCTATGTTTCCCAACTCTGGAAAAAGGCCTTTGTCATACCACATCACAAAGAAGGCAACAATAACAATATTTCCAACTTTCATCCAATTTCCATCTTATCCCCCATCTCAAAAATACTAGAAAAATGCATTCACCTACAACTTTTACCCTACCTCCTAGATAACCACCTGGTTACACCCACACAGCATGGGTTCAGACCTGGCCACAGCACTACCACTGCTCTCCTCTCCTTCCTTCAAACAATCAATAAAGTTTGTGATTCTGGCTGTCTACTATCTGCTCTCCTTCTAGACTTATCCAAGGCCTTTGACACCATCTCTCATAACTTTCTTCTATCCAAACTCTCCAATCTTAATCTATCCATCTCTTCTACCAGCTGGTTCTCTAGCTACCTCTCTGACGGACAACAGGGTGTCAAATGGAAAAAAAAAACATTTCTTCCTTTCTTACCACCCCTACAGGTGTACCCCAGGGCTCCATATTAGGTTGCTTACTGTTCAACATCTTTATAAATGACTTCCATCTGTCTATCTCCAAGGCTAATCGTATCCAATATGCAGATGACTCTACAATCATCTCTTCTGCCACCACCATCTCCTCCCTCTTAAAATTAACCCAAGACGCCTTCTCTGCCACTAAGCGCTGGATGTCAGATAACCACTTAGTACTCAATGCATCAAAAACTAAACTTATAATATTCACTCCCTCTAAAAATACCATTATCAACAAGAACTCTTTTATTATTACCAACCAAAGCAACTCTTCTCTCGAGATAGTATCCCATACCAAACTCTTAGGTGTCCTCATTGGTGAACACTTTTAAGTTTGATATCCACCTACAAATGAATATCAAAAAAACTCACCAGAAACTTGGTATGCTTTACCGCCACTCCCGCTACCTCACCCCCTCCACTAGGTCTGCCCTCTCAACTACATACCTCATTCCTTCCCTCCTATATGGTGCCCCTCTACTCACTAACCTACAAGCTTCACTAAAGACTAAACTCTCTTCTGTTATAATAAAATCTCCAAGTTTGCCACTGGTCACAAATCCTCCACCCACCACAGTAATGCCCTTCACAAACTAAATTGGCTAAAGCTCCCCAATTATCGTACCTACATCCAACTCACTCATGCCCACAAACTTATCTTCTGTCCATCTCCCTGCCTCTCTCTGGCCTCTTCACTTAAAATGCACCTACCTGATAGACTCTTGAGATCAAATAACCAAAATCTGATTGAACTACACAAGCCTGCACGCCCAACAGGGAAACAACTACTATCCTTTTTCCTAGCACAGCTTTGGAATTCCCTGCCACCTCTCATTCACACCACCCATAACCACTCTACCTTTAAAACCTTGCTTCATTCCCATCTCATATCCCTCTGGAAATGTTCCTGCTCTCTCCCTACGTAACTACCTTCTAAGCTACCATTACCCTCACCCCTTTTCTTCCCACCCCTCTTTCACTCCACGTACACCACTTCTTACTATTCTCTTTTCTTACTTGACATCTAATCTCTTCCTATCCCCTGTATACTCCGCTATAACTGTTATATGATACCTATGCAAATCTCCTTCACCTCTGTTTTAGATTTACCACTGTATGAACTAAGATATTTGTAAATAGTTAAATGACATGTTTTTTACCTTTTCTCTTGAAAATTGTTAACTATATTACTCATTTTTATGATTTGCATAAATTGTATAATGTTTTTACAGAGCTTTTCTCCCTGGGACACCATTGAAAACAGGCTCTTCTTAGCCCAATGGACTATCCCGGTAAACAAACTGTAAAATAATTAAATAAATAAATACTCTTTAACAATACTGTTAGACCAATAGAAAAGCATCATCAGTTAACAAAAACAACCACCCATAAGCTCTTAGGAATATTTTAAAATGAAGTTACTGTATATAAACATATTAATGCCTTGTTTGTTACCAAGCTACAGTGGTACATGGTTTGAGATGTCCTTGTGTTATATGTATTGCATAGAACAAACTAGTAACCAGTAAGGAAGTAGGTACAGGAACATATTCGAGACATAAAACCTGTTTCAGCCACAGTTACGGTGGTTTTGCATTTTTCTGAGTATTATAATAGAAACTTTGTATAACTAACATTTTTATGTATATTTTACTTCTTCTGAACTTACTCATAGTATTTCTGAAGTATTGTTAAAAATGGAAGCATGGTTTATTTTTATATATTTAATGAAATATTTATTGTAACATTAATTTAGATAGGTTTATTCTCCCTTCAAATATATTTATATTTACATTCTATAATTTTAATGCAATTATTTATATTATTTCTTAGATGTTTAGGCATTAATGTGTTGATATAGTATTTCAGAAGATTCCTAACAGTTTGTGGGTGTTTGTTCTTGCTCATTCTTGTTGTTTTTCTGTTGGTCTAACAGAATTGGTAAAGTGTATTTAAGAGATTAATTAAGTATTGTATGACTTTTAGAACTCTGGGACGATGGTTTGCCAATGCATTAAGTTTTTTTTTTGTTTAATAAAATTTTGATTGTTTTAGTTTCAAATGTGTGGTGCTTATTTGACTTGTATGGTTTATTTGGTAACTTTTGATAGAATAGTGAATATGAGTACAGCTACATTGTTGACTGCATCCTTCTCAGATGTTTGTCAAAAATATTAATTATATTAATAATGACCAAAGTAACATATTTTAAATTTGTTTTACACACAAACACTCAGTAGCCAAAGTATTCCAATTTAATTTACACACACACACAAGCTCTTGACCCTCTCTTAACAATTCTACAACTTTTTGACTGAAGCTGAACTGTCAGTCTATAACTGTACCAACGTCCTTAATAGCAACATTTTTAAACATTTTCTGTCAGTTCAGTAAGTGGTAGGGGCCTTGAATTCACTACACTTGTTTATACTGAAGGTCAGTCATTTTTGAAGTATAATGTAGGTTGTGTCAAATCTTTTCTGGAGAATTATTATGTCTTAGTGAGAGAGGATAATTTAGTCTGCATGTCCCCTCCTGTGGGTGTGTGTTTCTCCTGGGTGCTCCGGTCCTCCCACATCCCAAAGACTTGGCCCTAGGTGTGTGTACTGCCAAATCAAAGGGACAAGGTGATCGCTGTGGCGACCCCTAATTGGGAAAAAGGAGAAAGAAGAAGAAGAAGTCATGTGCGGACAAGGTGATGGCTTAACTCCCCCCCTAATTGGGAAAAGCCGAAAGAAGAAGAAGAAGTGAGAGAGGATAATTTTACCTATAATCATTTTCATCAGCAAGCTTAGTGAGTGAAAAATTATTGCTAACAACTTATTCTTCTGAAAAAAAGATGCCAAAAGAAGTGGATAAAGAACTGAATCCTGTGGCATCCAATTGTTAACTTCAGTGGCAATGAGAGGCCAGATAGCATCTTTGCTTATGTTTTACTGGAAAGGCAGTTGTCGGCTTAATGGGCTATCATTTTTTTTATTTTTATTTGCATTTTGTTTATCAGGGTGGATTGCTGATTACCACATGACCATTTGCAGGCTCAGCCCAGACTACACTCAAAACAGCAAGTACAAAAGCATTTCTGGTCAAACAGAAATGGTTAACAACACAGTAAAATAATGTGCATTCAAGTGTGCTCAGCAGTACAAGATGCATAATTTGTCAGTCAACATAGTCAGTGGTGTGAATAGTAATATCAAAGAATGACAATGTGATTATACATTTTATGTATGTATTTATACAAGGGTGAGTCAGAGAGATTACAAAGCTGGACTAAAGAAGTTGAAATGTGAAATAAAATGAACAATGTGTAGAGGGGCCTTGTTGGTTAGGAGGTATACCCTTCATTCTGGTATATGCTTTCATATTGCTGCCTCAGGAATTGTTTGAGTTGTAGTCTAAAGTTAGAATAGTTGTCATTGTTAGTGAGATCTGGATGGAGAGACTGCCATAGCTTGGGGGACAAGGCCAGAGAAGCTGTGGTCAGTGCTGTGTAGCCAGGTAGAAGGGGTCTGAGGAGTAGAGCCTCTTGTGGCTTGTTTTTAAGGGTGTGTGTTGGGGTGGCTTGTATGAGTTTCATTATGGAGGTGTTGGGATATCTTGTCAGAGCAGTGTGAATATTGGGAACCAAGCAGAAGGTTGGATGTGGCTTAAAAATGTAACCAGTTTGCTTTGGAGAGTGAGAGACAGTAGTGTTAATTTTGGGAGGAGTTGGTTAACAATCAGTGTGTTTTATTTGATAGGGTCAATGCATATGTGTTGAATTAGAGCTCATTGAGTTTGTTTATAATTCATTCATTGGGGAAAAATTCAAAGGCATTTATAGTGTCAGAATAGACTGCATCTACACTTAACCTCTTATCCAGGGCAGCTGTATCATCCTCCTCTGGAAAGGTACACAGATTTAAAAAGCATGGCTTTCATGAAACAAATCTCTACTCAGTCATCTCTAGAAGCAGATCACCTGTGTCCCTCTGTTCAAGTTTCATAAAGGTCTTGTCTGTAACCTTGCACTGTTATTTGTAAGAATGACAGGCCTGTAATTCAGGAGGTCAGCTATAGATCCTACTGCCATAGTTTAGGTACAGAGCCTATGGAGAAGATTTTATTCAATAAGATTTGAAGTTATTTTACTATATTTTAGCAGTGAGTAAACGTAATCAGTTATCAAGGAGAATAGGACCAATGTTTTTGAGTTTGTCCAAAGCTACTTCAGTTTGATTAGGAGATATGACTAAGAGGAGGGTGACACCCTTTTAGTCTAATTCATTAGTGGCCTAAATTGTCTGACTTTGATTGTTGGGCCTAGCATACTTCACTAGAATTTTGAGAATGCTTTGTGATTGACAGTACACTGCTCCTTTGATTTATAGAGTACAGTAATGCTGAGCACTGCAGTTAAGTTTCATTATGTAGTTGCACAATGCTTTAATATTTTCTTCTGTTTTATTTATACTTGGTGGAATGCCTTTGTTAGCAATTTCTTGAATAAAATGAGATTGGTTTTCATTTTTAAAGTTGGACGCTGTTTAGTTTTAATAACCTATAGTTTCATTACAATTTATTCATATGTCACCCATTGTATCTATGTCTAATAAGAGAATGGTTCATTAGTCATTAGTAGAGAAATTTCTAAATGTGGAGGTATTATGCAAGAGAATACCTCCATTTCATTATCTGATTTGACTGATGCTTTATATTGCTTTGTCAGTAATTGTTGAGTTGTAGTATAAAAACAAACTGTTGGCATGTTGGTCAAAATAATAAGAATGTTTTTCTTCCTAGAGTTTTACCAACTGTGCCAGAAGTGTTAATTACATCAGGTAGTCTTTGTGTGTATGGTTAAGCTTAAGTGTCCCAGTCAGTTGTAAGTTAATTAATCAAAATAGTAAAATCATTATAGGTGAACTTATCAGTATTTCCAAGACCGTTTGGTATTCTTTGTTTATTTATTTTTGAGTTATATAGGGGGAGTGGTTTTATTTTGGGAATACATCTGCCACTGCTTTCTGAAGCAGACTATAGCAGAAGTGTGAGCTGCTCTAAAATGTGCAAATAAGCTTAAATTATATGATTAAAACTGCGATTTGTGTTTTTCAGTGGTGGGAGAAGATGTAAGAACTTGTAATCTTTTTCATTGCAATGTATAAAAAAGTATATGAAGTTTGTGACAGAAGTTTAAAACTGTCTTCTGAGAAATACAGCAGTTATACATAAGAACCAAAATGACAAGTGAAGAGGTCATACAGAAAAGCCACACAAGCAAAAACAACATAAATACTCAGACAAACCAGTCTGCCCATTCTGTAGTACTTTAATATTTGTGAAGAGTGCACATGGGTTACACTCAGGTGACCCTTTAAGGATATACCAGTGTTCCAGCTCCATTGTGTATGAATGCATGTTGAATTTTTATCTTTTAAGTCTTTATTAATGTCTTCAAGCTAATAATGTCAAAGCCAAATCGCCCTAGCTGTGCACATAATACATTTTACCTTTTTTATGGACTCAGTAGTGCAGCATAACTGGGTAGCTTAGCCATTCAGTGGAAACAATCATCTTATAATAAAAGGGTGAATGCAAAATATCCCAAATAAAGCAATAAATGAAATGGTCACACTGAAAGCCTATATAGGAAAAAAAAGCCACGAGAAAAACCCAGGCACATCAGAGTATCTAAGCAACACCACGGACCAAACTAGCAAAATAAATAAAATAACGGCTCCGGTGCACAAATGAATAATCCACAAAGCTTTATTCCAAACGAAAGTGAAGCGCTTTTAGTTCACCCTGTCAGTTTAGTAGACTTCATCAGACAAATCAGCTGTGCAAAACAAGAGAGTTAAATAATTTTTTTAAAATAAGATTGACATGACAACCATCCTATGACAATTACAATACACAAAAGTCTAAATAACAACAAACCTTATTGGCCAAAGTAGTTTCAGGATGCTCATCACTCTAAATACTCTACTTATTGAATTATACTATACATATAAAATACAAAATATGCAAAAATAGTCATAAAATTTATCAATTGATACTTTCCAAATACTTAAAAACTAATAAATATAATTTAACGCAAAAGACTTTTCAGTTTTAAAATACATGACAGTGAAGTGATTTCATTCAAACCTGGATCTGTGTAAGAATTTAATCGTAACTGGCATATTAATTCACACTTTTCTAAAAGAAGTTGGTAGGGGCCTCCTTTTAAAACTGGAGTGACTTGATCTATTACCCTAAACAAAAAACTGTGGGTAGGGTTTTCTTTACAATGCCTAGCCAGTGAATTTAAACTGATTTTCTTTTTAATATTGTATAGATGTTCATATATCCTATCTCTCAGCCTCCTATCAGTCTTCCCTATGTAAAACGCAGGGCATAGCTGGCAGGAGGCCAGGTACACCACTGCTTTGGAATTACAGTTAAACCTACCCCTCGTCTGATATTTCATTTTGCCCACACTGAAATTTGACCCTGTTGAAATGAATTTACAGCAGTTACATGATTCACATTTGTAAGTACCCATTATTCTGTTTGAGATACTTACTTCTGCCTCCACAAAATTCTTTAAATTTCTAACTCTTTTAAAAATTAAAGTCAGGCGATTTCCCAACTTCTTAATTAATCCTTTCATAAAATACAGTAGATTTTTATCCAGGATCCATCGCAAATCACTTGCTTCTAAATTATACACTGTAATAAAGCTCCTTTTAAATTGCTTTTGTGTACCAGTAGCCATAGGGCATGGTTCATCTTCTCCTAGCTCTACATTCCCACACATCGATGGTTCATTAACAGAGCTAGAGTGTGCAACACTCACTCTCTGTTCACCAGTGAGGATAGGGCGATAAAAACCTGTACTTCTTTCAGTTTGTACCTCACTTATTAGTTCAAGTACTAAATATTCAGGATAACCACGGCTAATGAACATGCTTTTTTAAAATCTCACATTCGTCCAAAAAGCTGACCATATCAGTGGTCATTCTTGCCGCTCTATCTAATTGGCCTTTGAGCACAGATCTTCTGATATGGGGGATGGCAACTGGTGTATTGTAACATAATGTTAGAATAAGTGTTCTTATAGTGAATTCTAGCTACAAACCAATTCTCACACTCTTCTTTCCTTAAATCCACATCTAAATATGTGATTACCTTTTCATGAACTGAAAAAGTGAAATTAAATGGTGTACTGTCATTCAAGTGCTGTATGAACTCCTTGGCATCATCCACAGAACCTTTGAACATGGTATATAGCTTTACCTTCTCCATCAACCTGTTGTCACAAAAGATTGTCTGGTGTTCCCACTGAGCCATTACTAGATTAGCGTAGCTTCCTCCACACAGTGACCCCATGGCTACTCCCACTACTTGTTTGTAAATATTGTTGTTGAACATTATATAGTTCTTTTTTAAAATAATGTCCATTAACTCTTGAAATAATCTAATCTCCTTTCGCTCTACACCATGATGTAACAACCTTTCAACGACCCAGTCAATCCCACTTTCATGTGGTATAGAGAAATACAGGTCAACAACATCAACTGTTTAAAACCACACATCTGGATGAAAACCAAAATTATCAATAGAAGCTAAAAAGGCCCAAGAATCTTTACAAATTTGTTCTTCCATCACTGCATACTTTTACAAGAGGGAATCAACAAATTTCGCACTTGATGGAGAAGGTAAAGCTGTATACCAGATTTTTGGATGATGTTTTTATTATGTTCAAAGGTTCTGTACAAATTTATGATGTAGCATTCCTCTGGGCTTGCCATGCCTGCCTGCCATCACTGAGTGCATGTTTTTTTTTTCCATTATAAATTATATATAGTTGTCATGAGGCTATGCAGCAGGGTATACAAGCATGCTTGAATAAACTGACTGCACAAAATAGAGTTTTTTGTTCTTGCCAATGCTGCAGATAACTTGAGTTTGATAAGTAGCTTGACTGCTGGAAGGACCATTTTGGAGGACTTAGACTGAGCAGATGACTGCTTGTTTACCCATCCTGGGTGGAATGTGTTGAATGAGTTTCATCACAGGACCTGTGACAAATAAATGGCCTGGTGCTGCAACTTCTGCATTTAGGACTCATGGAGCAGACGTCATCCAAGGAAAGTACTTTGCATGTTAGCTTTCTTGTGTAGTTGTCCAAAAGTAAACCAAACCACGAACTAAGTCCCAACAACCAAAAGGAAGAAAGCAGTAAGCACCGTGGTAGTCCAATGAACCTCTCCAAGCTGTAACTGTAGATAAATCCTTTATTGAACACGAACAACACAATAAGGTAAACGAAACACTGATAAATCAAGCGCTTTCGCCTGCATAGATGTTAGGCTTTTTCAAGATGAAACAGCAGGGTAACCAAGTTCATTTAAATAGAGGCTTTCAGTGCTGATTGTTTCAATTAAACAATTACATTAATTCAATTCAATTAATTGAATTAAGTTGATTGAAATGCTTTAACCAACACCAAGATGTAAAATATACTTTGTTGAGATGGAAGCATGGTTGTGCACAATACTTTTGATTTCAAGCAAACAAATAAAAACATGTTAAAATACAAATGCGTAGATGTCTGACAAGAGCTGTGAATACTATCTTATAATGTTAAATACTATCAGTACATTCTAAAGTCATTGAAAAAAACTTTCTTAGTTTAAATATTTTAAATATTGTAAATAACATGGACAAATAAACAATGAAATCAGAGTAGTGTGACAACTGTGTTTTTTTTGTTTTAGTTTTTTTTAAATGAAACCTTCTAAGAACCGTGCATGTAAAAATATACAATTAAAATGAACCTTAAAAAATTCCTTTATGCACTCAGTGCCAATAAAATATCAATAAATATAAAAATAAATGTAAATAAAACTACATTGTTTAATATATATGTTATTTCCAGTTAATATATAATAAATATCAATAAATATAATAAATATAATAAATATAATATATATTAAACTTGTGTGCTAAGTCTACTGTTGTGTAACCAGTACCTAAAACATGTCTAAAGAATGGGGTTTTAATTAATAAAAAGACTGCACTCACACTGGACTCTTCATCATCCGCATTGCACAGTTCTTTAAGGAAGGGTGGGGAGAAATGCTTAGGTCATACAAAAAAAAAAAAAAAAAAAAAACTTCTCACCCTTGATTCATGACAGCCATGATTTCTGTGTTCTGCCTTCTGCCGCTGGTTTTCTAGGAGATGAATTTGAGAAGAATGACCATCAGTAAGCAAAATTATTGAAAGCATCATCATGTACACAAAAGTGACACGTATAGTACGTATGTCATTAAGGTATCCATAGATAGCAGAGTTAGCGAGGTGAGACTGAACAGAAATCAGTTATTTCACACAATGGCAATATTTAAAAAAGTAAAGAATTAAATTTTTAAATAATACTACTGTAAAATAATATTATAAGCCATAAGTCATGTATTACCAACACACATATATATTATGCCATATAATCGTATTATACATTTACAGTATTAACTCAGCATAGATAAGAAAATGAGTATTTGGTTATATTCAGTCCATTGATTACTGCGATATGTACTCCATAATATATGTAAATGCTAATGATAGAATTAACACAGACTTAAAGTTTTGTGGGAACTGCTTACTGAAGAGTCAGGTTTATGCAGTGCTATTGTATAGAGTAACGAGACAGACTGGTGAATGGAATGCATATCTTAAAATCAGCTCCTAGACTGAAGAGATCCACTAGCATACCTGGAAATTTCAGTGTAGGTAAGGCCTTTGCTGAGCAACCTTCTAGCGTCTGAACTTTAAGTATGTTTGCATTCTTCATTATCTTTCTAGTTATATATTTTGGAGCACAAAAATTAAGTTTTAAAATGCAAATATAAAGCTGTGTTATCGAGTACAGTTATGCACATTATAGACATGCTTAACTCTAAGCATAAGGAATCTGGACAAAGCCTAAAATAATGGGGCGACAAAGGCCCCAAAATAGGGACACATTTTAAATATTTATCTTAGAAACTTGCAACAAGATTTATGTTAGCAAGCATTTTTTGCAGGATGTGAAGTCTGAAACTCAAATGTGTGTTATTACATAGTGACTTTAATCTTCAGTCACTTGCCAGAAAGCTACCCATTTTATGAGAAGCAGACCAAACATTGAGGCAAAAATCTGGAAAGGAGAGGTATATATGGATGTGTTTTCCTGGTGCTTGTCTGGCCACATATGTCTACTCAAAAGTGTGTTACTTAGCTAAATTCCCTTTGCGTGCACAAAATACTCAGCCATGTTGGAATTTAGGAATCTGGCATTAAGCTTGATACTCTGTATTTAAATAGTTGCAAGTAAGGCATATTTTCAGTTTATTGGAAAGAAGGGGTTAAGTTTTGTGTGAGAAACTAAACTTGTTGGGTGTAGCTGCACTGCAAGGGAGTGAATCATTATTGCTGTTTTAAGTAAATCTTGACTTGCAAGTATAAAGTGAAGGACTTTTGTGTAGTTTTTAAGGTGTAGTTTGATAAATGCCATGAATTTTTCTTTCCCATGTTCTGAGCAGATTCACTTCTGAAATATTAAGATTAAACACGTTTGAATTGCTCTGTGGTTTTATTGTACTGTCTTTACACAATGCTTGTTTGGGTTTTCCAACAGCTTTGTTTTTATGTTGTTCTTTTTTCTCTTCACACAGTCATACTGAAAGTATATTTTTTGTTTTTAATGTATTACTTATTGTCATGTATAAGTTGTACTGTCTATAGCTTTTAAGGCTTACATTTTTGCAAATTATGGTATTTGAATTGCTGAATGGATTTTAGATAATGCTGCTTATTATTAATATCACATGTAGTGGAAACCTTCTCCATGGCACAGAGTGATAAAGCCCTGACTGTAACACAGAAGACTCAGCTTCATACAATGGCTCAAGTCCTAGATGATGGGAAATAAGTGACTAGAGCTCGCCCATCTTAGGGGGCCGGGGTTATGATGTTCCCCAACCAATTCATTACCACTCCAGTCCCGGGACTGATGGCTCACAGCATGGAAAACAAGAATCTGGCTTTGGGAAGGATGTGCTCTGTCACTACCCGAGTTGGTGATTGTAGCCAGCATTCTTGCATGTAAGGGAGTGCACATGCAAACAGTGACATAGTGTAGGCAGGCCGTGTGATAATGTCATTGCACACAGAGCCACCAGATGAGAGGTTAGGGCTTCATAGAAATGTTATTGGGAGCGCACAGAGTGACACAGCATAGGCAGGCCTTGTGATAATGTCAGTGCACACAGAGCCACCAGGTGAGCGGGTTAGGGCTTAATAGAGATGTTATTGTGAAACTTATGAGAGCACAAGTGACCCCGGTGTATCCTTAATGATAGCTTTCCCCGAATAGATCTCCCCCCTTATAGTATATACCCTCATACAAGGAATAAGTGGTCTTAACCTGATAGGACAGAGCTTGATGGTCTGCAGGCATGGACAAAAATGATAAAAAAAAGTTTTGGTGCTATTATCTTAAAGATGCATTTTGATGAGCCTCCCTTGTTCTTTCCGGTTAGCAGCATGCTATCAGTTGCTCAGCTGATTTTTCAAAGTTATTTTGCGTGTACAAGGCTGGGAAGGAGCAATGATATACTAGTGTAGATATGCAAAAATAAGAGACATATAATACTGGTAGAAATCCCTCAGCTGTCATTCATCTGTCATGTGACTGTCAGCAAGTTGCCTAGGTCATGCTCACTAACATAAATCTTTTCCATTAATGACTAATTTTCCCTGTATGTAATTGCTTACCTTAAATCATTTTATTATGCCATGCTGTGCTAGATATGGGCTGCTCACTGTATCCTTGTGCATGTACCTTTACAGACTGAGCACATCAGTGGGGTTTTTGAATGGATTTCATGCTGCTGTTTTTGTGTCTTATGTGCACTGTAATAATTACCTTTTCATTTTAATTTCACATTGTCTGTCACAGCTGTTGAAAAGGTATTCCAGAGATCGATGTTCCTGCAAGATTTAGGTTGTCTGGTACACTTTGGCATGGTGGCTGTGTTTGTTTTAGAGAATTCCGGGCAAGTTAAAAGCAGAAAATCAAAAATCATCCCAAATGAAATAGAATTTCCAAGATGACCTTTCAGTTAATGCACAAAAGAGATTTTTTGTGGGAGGCTTACCTGCACCCCCACTATGCAAGGTACTCTGCTCCTTTGCCTTCAGTCTCATTATCTAAGATCACTGGCACTCAGGGCCAGGTTAAAGCCCCGACTACAGTCACTGTACTCATGGCATCTGCAGTTTGAACATTTGTGAGGCGTCATGCGACTGTCTATGACAGAACTGTCCATCTGTTATCTGAGAAGGGACTCAGCCCCCCAGTGAGATTATCCTAGTTAACAAAAAGGAAATAAAAAAGACATAATTCTTTTTATTATTTATTTATCCAAGTAATCTAATACTTTGTTCACATCGTAAATCAGTGTAATTGCAGGCTATGAAAAGATAATTAAAGCTGTTGCACCACTTCTTTGTACTTTGAAGTTGCTCATTGGGCTAATATGTAGCCTAATTAATCAATATCTGTAGAATTAGATGCATATTGGGCTAAGATGTAGCCTAATTAATCAATATCTGTAGAATTAGATGCATATTGGGCTAAGATGTAGCCTAATTAATCAATATCTGTAGAATTAGATGCATATTGGACTAAGATGTAGCCTAATTAATCAATATCTGTAGAATTAGATGCATATTGGGCTAAGATGTAGCCTAATTAATCAATATCTGTAGAATCAGATGCATATTGGGATAAGATATAGCCTAATTAATCAATAGCTGTAGAATTAGTGCTACTGTGTATTTTGCTCTGTATGTTGTACTCCAGATAAAGGTTTTGCAGCAGTATGTGGCAGGCCATATTCATTAAAGGGAAGGAAAGACAAATATGCAGTTTGGAAAAGTAACTTACAAAGCAGTTATATTATTGTTCTGCATAGTTTGTGGAATCTTCTTTTAAAGATATACAGCTGTAATGACTGCACATTTTAGATCCAGTGTTTTATTTGCTAAAGGAGCCATATGATTCATAGACATTAAATGGCTTCTCTGAGATTCAGGCAAACATAGTTTGCAGAACATTTCAAGAAGTGAGTTTAAACTGATGTATTTTGAGAATCTTGTAGAATGTTGTTTGAGGTTGGAGGTTGTTTGAGGTTGGCACGGTGGTGTCATTAGTGCCTCACAGTGTTAGACTGTTCGGTATGTTTCTCAACTGAGGTGCTTTCTCTGAGAAGTGTGCGGGTCCTGGTTTGGAGGCATGATGGTCGAAAGATCAGAAGTTGTAAGTAAAGGTACCTAGATTTCTGATGAGAATTTCTGTTTCGAGAGGTATGTCTCCCAAGTGGTAGGATATGAAAATGTTTAATTTGCCAAATTGAACTATCCTGTATGTTTTGTTTAGACTGAGACTGTTGTGTGCAACAATTGCGTGTCAGTGGCTGAATGAAATAACAACACCCAGTTTGACATCACCCACAAACTTAAGGAACCATTGGCCAGGAATAATGGCTTGGAGATCAGAGAAGGAAGTGCCAGGTAGGAGAAGGCCCAACAGTAAGTCATGTGGGGCACTAGTAGTAACATTTTTACTGTAAGGATGGTAAATGCAATTCTGACTGTATTGGTTCTGACAGAGAGCCGGTTAGCAACCCATCGTGAAACATTTGGATTTATGTTCATGTTTATAAGTTTGTCAAAAATATCTATGTTAGTAATTGTATCAGAGGTCTTGGCCAGGGCAAAATAAGCTGTAGATATCAAATAGGTAATATGCATACCTTCAATGATGTTTTCATAGAAATTAATGAGGTTAAAGAGGCAGGACCTGCCTTTGACAAAGCCAAATTGATGTGGGTCCAGGTTTAAGAGGTTTTCATTCTATAAATGTATAAAGTCAGAAATTATATATTCCATTAATTTATATATAAGACTAATGAGACTAAAGGCTTTGTAGCTTCTAGGGTCAGTGGTTCAGTTAACCTTATGTGAAGGCTTTATGATGGCTATTTTTCTGGTTTCGGGAATGGGAGCCATGCAGAGACATTAGTAAAAATGAGGGCTCAAATTGTTTATTGGTATCAAATATAGACTAACAATCTGCTATGTTACCCAGCCACTGGGGGTGCACAAGCCAGTGCATTTCTTTGTGCCGGTCCCAAGCCCGGGTAATTGGGGAGGGTTGTGTCAGGAAGAGCATCCGGCATAAAACTTTACCAAATAATTCATGCGGACACCAGTAAATATTTCCATACCGAATCGGTCGAGGCCCGGGTTAACAACGACTGCCACCAGTACTGTTAGCCAACAGGGTGCTGGTGGAAATTGAGCTACTGTTGGCCGAAGGAGGAGAAGAGGCGGAAGGTATGGCCGAAGGCAGGAAGAGAGGAGAAAGGCTAGGACTGTGGTAGCGAGGGTCGGAACTTTGAATGCAGGCAGTATGACTGGTATAGGGCGAGAGCTAGTTGATATGATGGACAGAAGGAAGGTTGGCATATTGTGTGTGCAAGAGACCAGATGGAAGGGGAATAAGGCTAGGTGTATCAAAGATGGGTTCAGATTGTTTTATCATGGTGTGGATGGGAGGAGAAATGGTGTAGCAGTTATCCTGAAGGAACAGTATGCTAAGAGTGTTTTGGAGGTGAAAAGAAAGTCAGATAGAGTGATGTTTATGAAGCTGGAAATTGATGGTATAATGATGAATGTTAGTGCATATGCTCCACAGGTTGGGTGTGCGATGGATGAGAAAGAAAACTTTTGGAGTGAGTTGGATGAAGTGGTGATGGCTGTACCCAAGGGTGAGAGAGTGGTGATTGGAGCAGATTTCAATGGGCATGTTGGTGAAGGAAACAGAGGGGATGAGGAAGTGATGGGTAGGTATGGTGTTAAACAAAGCAATGCAGAAGGTCAGATGGTAGTGGATTTTGTGAAAAGGATGGACATGGTTGTGGTGAATATGTATTTTAACAAGAGGGAGGAGCATAAGGTGACATACAAGAGTGGAGGAAGATGCACACAAGTGGATTATATCTTATGTAGGGGGGCCAGTTTGAAGGAGATTGGAGACTGTAAAGTGGTGACCAGGGAAAGTGTAGTTAGGCAGCATAGGATGGCGTTTTGTAGGATGACGTTGGTGATCAAGAAGAGGAGGAGGAGTGTGAGGGCAGCACCAAGGATCAAATGGTGGAAATTGAAAAAGGGTAATTGTGAGGTGGAGCTCAGGGATGAGTTAAGACAAGCACTGGGTGGCAATGAAGAGTTGACAAATAGCTGGGTAACTACAGCAGAGCTAATAAGGGAGACAGCTAGAAAGGTGCTTGGTTTGACATCTGAACAGAGGAAGGATGACAAGCAGACATGGTGGTGGAATGAGGAAGTACCGGAGAGTATACAGAGAAAAAGGTTGATGAATGAAGAGAATGAGAGGGAGAGAAGGTTGGATGATGTGGGGATAGTGAATCATGAAGTACAATGGATTAGCAAGGAGGAAGTAAGGATAACTATGAAGAGGATAAAGAATGGAAAGGCTGTTGGTCCAGATGACATACCTGTGGAAGCATGGAGGTATTTAGGTGAAATGGCAGTGGAGTTTTTAGCCAGATTGTTTAATGAAATCATGGAAAGTGAGAGGATGCCTGAGGAATGGAGAAAAAGTGTTTTGGTACCGATATTTAAGAATAAGGGTGATGTGCAGAGCTGTAGTAACTACAGAGGGATTAAATTGATCAGTCACAGCATGAAGTTATGGGAAAAAGTAGTGGAAGCTAGATTAAGAAAGGACATTGATGATTAGTGATCAGCAGTATGGTTTCATGCCGGGAAAGAGCACTACAGATGCAATGTTTTCTCTGAGAGTTTTGATGGAGAAGTACAGAAAAGGTCAGAAGGAGTTGCATTGTGTTTTTGTAGACTTAGAAAAAGCATATGACAGGGTGACTAGAGAGGAGTTGTGGTATTGTATGAGGAAGTCAGGAGTGTCAGAGAAGTATGTAAGAGTGGTACAGGGATATGTACGAGGGTAGTGTGACAGTGGTGAGGTCTGTGGTGGGAGTGACGGATGCGTTTAAGGTGGAGGTGGGGGTTACATCAAGGATCAGCTCTATGCCCTTTCTTATTTGCAGTGGTGATGGACAGGTTGACAGACAAGATCAGACCAGAGTCCCCGTGGACTATGATGTTTGCAGATGATATCGTGATCTGTAGTGAGAGTAGAGAACAGGTGGAGACGACCCTGGAGAGATGGAGATATGCTCTAGAGAGAAGAGGAATGAAGGTCAGCAGGACTAAGACAGAATTTTTGTGTGTTAATGAGAGGGAGGATAGAGGAATGGTGAGGATGCAAGGATTAGAGGTGGCGAAGGTGGATGAGTTTAAATACTTGGGATCAGTAGTTCAGAGTAACGGTGAGTGTGGAAGAGAGGTGAAGAGGAGAGTACAGGCAGGATGGAGTGGGTGAAGAAGAGTGTCAGGAGCGATTTGTGACAGACGAGTACCAGTAAGAGTGAAAGGGAAGCTCTACAAGAGGGTAGTGAGACCAGCTATGTTATATGGGTTGGAGACAGTGGCATTGACAAAAATGCAGGAGTTTGAGCTGGATGTAGCAGAGTTAAAGATGTTAAGATTTGCACTGGGTGTGAAGAGGGTGGACAGGATTAGGAAGAAGTATATTAGGGGGTCAGCCCACGTTGGACGGTTTGGAGACAAAGCCAGTGAGGCAAGATTACATTGGTTTGGACATGTGCTGAAGAAGGTTGCTGAATATATTGTGAAAAAGATGCTAAGGATGAAGCTACCAGGTAACAGGAAAAGAGGAAGGCCTAAGGTAAGGTTTATGTATGTGGTGAGAGAGGACATGCAGGTGGTTGGTGTGACAGAGCAAGATGCAGAGGACAGGAAGAAATGGAAACAGATGATCCACTGTGGCGACCCCTAACGGGAACAGCCGAAAGAAGATGATGATGAATCTGGTATGTTATCCAGGCCCTCTGACAAAATCCAACTAAATAACAGTTTAATAAATGTGATGCTTTAAAAAGTCAGTTATGTGTTCTTGCAATATAGCAGTTTAATAAATGTTTTGTATGCTTTAAAAGTCAGTTATGTGTTCTTGCAGTTATGTTCCATGGTGCAGTTAATTGCTAATGTATTTGTGAGTATAGTACCATAAGGCTTTGTTTTTAAATTTCTCAGTATATTTAGTATAAAGAGGGATTGCCTTATCAATCCATCTGTTTGAGTGTAAGTAGAAACCACAGATGTAGGTGACAGCTTTTGCGATGGATTCCATAGGAAAAGATTTACATCAGAATTTCCTTAGGTCATTGAGTTCTCTTATAAGTTTAGCGTTTGAGAAATGTATGTACACATCAGTGTTTGCAATGAAAGTGTAATCAATTTTAAATGAAAAAGTGATGTATTTATGGTCTGATTTAATGACACGGATACTCAGAAAGGTGTGAAAGAAGCGACTATATTAGTGAGAGGCTCCCAACTGAAATGACGGCACTTGATTTGCCAAGTACTAACAAGCTGAAAAAAAAAAGAACAAAAACAAATGTGATGAGCAAATCTCAAAGATCGCTCTTCTCCTTAAAATTTCTTGTTGCAGAGTAGGCAAGCCCCACACATCCCACCAAACTTATATATACCAACTCTGAGATTGCCATACCTGGAGAAAGGGGAATATTCTGAGAAAAGGCATCTCAGACTTAGTATATGCAAGTCCAATTTTTTGGCCAATCAGTCTCTGTGTTTCTGGACTCACTGTAGAGGGGGCTGACATTTCAAACTTCTGCCTTAGTGAAGACAAGGGGCATTAGTAAGACAGTTACCTATCTTTTTAAAGGTGTTAACAGTTATAAAGTCAAGGAAGTCCTGGGAATTCTGACTATTGATGGGTGTAGGTTAACCAGTTTATGGAATGATAACTAAGTTACCTATTTTGCAAGTGTTTGGCTTAATGGAGATTTCAGCTAAGGCATTTTAGTCCGTAGAAAAATGAAGCATAATATATAACTAGCTATAAAGTGATAATGAAAATTATTTAAGGTAACTTAGATTATTAAGTGTTAGAATTTGAGGTTATGAAGAATCTGTTGAGAGGTGATGTGGTCCCTGACAAATACTTATGGTCCCATGCAGCATTAATGGTAGCAAAAAACAACAGCAAAGCAAATACAATGAAGAACAAAGACCAGTAACCCAATGAATAGCATTAATGGTAGGTCTGAATTAAGTCATGATAGGTGCTGCAACCAGAAGTAGATGAAGTGCTTTAATTACGAAACCACATATGAATATGCTTTGAGTTGCAGGAAGCTTTATAGTGTCAACCTTTTTTTTGTTAAAACTTCTGGCATTGAGTTGGCTGACATTAATGTGTTCCAAATTAAAAAGCTGTGGTAACAGAGGTGCAGACAGTCCTTAACAAAGCAGGAGTGTTTGTCAGCCGTTTCATCCCATACTCACCCACACTGCATCTCACTAGAATGACACCAACTATGTAGCCAATCGCAAAAAGACAAATATCTTGTCTTTGAATTTCAGCATCATTCTGGGTGATGGCAACATGACATTCAAGACATCTGTGCAGTGACAAAGCAGAGAGCACTCAGGCTTTGCAGGGCTATAATGCCTTACACATTTGGGTTGGGAGGGTGGCCTAACGGTTAAGGTGTTTGCCTTGCAAACACAAGGTGTGGGGTTTGAGTCTCACAAGGGATAATTGGCTAGGCTTAAAATGGCTCGAAAGGGCAGTTAGCTTAGTACTAATCTATGAACCTATGAACATGTTGAGACCAGCTACTGCTTGGAGGAGAAAACAAGACTGAAGTGTCTTAATCGACATCCAGAAGAGACTCGCATCAAGTCTGGTAAAGCAGCACATTGCATTAGAGCATGTATGAACAAATAACCATCAGAAAGGTCCAGTACCATATATAAGCTAGTTGTAGAACTCCATGTATGACACAAAAAAGCTGCAATGCCTGTATACAGGAACTAGAGTCGCACAGTATTAAACTCAATACCATTTTCCTAGTTGATCTAATCTATCTGACTGTAGAGTAGGAAACCTACACCACCAGTAGTGCACAAGTACAGAAATTCCCGGACTTTGTCAATATAAATGCTGTGGAACAATTAGTCAGAGTACCTGTTAGGGCTGTAACATGTTGGATCTTGTTTTTGCTAATATAGGAGCATCTTGCACCATCCCGTGTGTGTCTTCATTTGTTAGGTCTAACCATAAAACAGTCTCCTTCAAGAAAAAAAAATGAAACCAGAGATCCCTTTTACCCAAGGTACCATTAGAAATTTCTTTAAGACAAGCTACCTACTTGTAAGTGATATATTGGCAAGCTTCAAATCAAATCCCCACCAAATAAGGTTAAATAAACTGAATATACAGAAATGTACACCACCACAATGTACCAGGATGTAAACAGCTGCATAGCTGCAGCTGTACCCTATAGGAACAAGTGCAGGACAAACCCACATGGTGGAACCATAATATCAAGCTTTATAATAAAAGAAAATGTATTCTGAACAAAAATAAGATGAGTAATTCCCACAGTTTTAGAGACCTTATCACTAAGGTAAACTAACAACATTTGAAGAAATATCTAGATGTTCTTCGTTTTCCATTGCTGCAGTCCTTACTATTGGGTATAGTCCGCATCCAGTCGGCCCGAATACCAGAGTATAAGGCTGACGTCGGTCAGGGCGCATTAGACTGACGTCAGTACGCCAGGGTACTAATGCGCATGACCGGCGTCACATCCTCAGTCTTTTTTGCCGCGTGGTCCGATGCAGAAGCAGTTTTGCGAGTGCAGGTTGGCGTTCTGAAATATTTCCGAAACCGGAGTTTCAGACCGAATCAGAGTTGGCTAAGTACCCCGTTGGGGAACATTTTGTTTTTTTTCTTGCCTCAGTATTTAACCGGATGTCAGAAAAAGTGAATAACTGTATTTCTTGTGGGAAGCAAATACCTCATAGGGATTACCATACATTGTGTATACCTTGTTTAGGGCCTGAGCACGACGTTGTTGGTTGCCGCTCTTGTGCTAGGTTTAACAAACGCACTATTAAGAGGAGGTTAGACTGTGCCAGATTAGTGTTTGGGAAGCGTTGCAATTATAAAATGCCGTCGGATGTTCCGACGCCCGCTTCGTCCAAGAAGCGCAAGGACAAAACAGCGAAGCCTAGGGTTGATGAACCGGCAGTCCCGGACGTCGGTTCTTTAGGTGGCTCAGTGGAGCCAGAGGTTTTGCCAGGAGTTTCTATGGAGTCTGAGGCAGAAACTTTACTGTTACAGGATGTACCCTCTCAGGAGGCAGGCCAGGCTGAGGGGGCTTCTCAGGTAACTATTCAGCTTCAGTAGGGGCTTCTCCTAGCCTTTCGGGTTCTGTACCTAAGAAACATATGCTTAAAATGGCAGAAGATTTGATTACTATGATTAGAGGTTCTATGGGCCCTCCTGATAAGAGGCCTAGGGTGGAACCAGAGTTTGACAGTTTTGAACAGGGTTCAGGGGCTTCTGAGTCTTCTGCGGAAGATTTGCAGGAGTATCCTCATTATTCTGATTCTGATGTGGATGATGCCACTCCTTCGGCTTCTCCTCCTGAGGATTTTTCATTTTCAGAGACTCTGCATTCCATGAGGGAGCACTTTAAATGGGAAGGCCAGGATTACTCTGATTCCAGGAAGAGGCTTAGGGGATTCTTGTTTTTACCCCAGCATAGGCCCTTAGCTATACCTCCTGTATTGAATGTGGTGGAAGATGTTTTGCAGAGGCTTCCTGAACCCTGATTCTTTGCCTCCTGCTCCTGTTAAACCTGATAGGTACTATAGGGTGCCCAAGCTCATAAGTATTTGTTTAAGAGTCCTAGGGCGGACCCAGAAACTGTTTCTCAGGGGCCTAAAGGTGTTAAGGCCTCTGTGGTTAGTGTTTTGGAGGTAAAAAGAAAGTCAGATAGAGTGATGTTTATGAAGCTGGAAATTGATGGTGTAATGATGACTGTTAGTGCATATGCTCCACAAGTTGGGTGTACGATGGATGAGAAAGAAAAATTTTGGAGTGAGTTGGATGAAGTGGTGATGGCTGTACCCAAGGGTGAGAGTGGTGATTGGAGCAGATTTCAATGGGCATGTTGGTGAAGGAAACGTAGGGGATGAGGAAGTGATGGGTAGGTATGGTGTTAAACAAAGGAATGCAGAAGGACAGATGGTAGTGGATTTTGCGAAAAGGATGGACATGGCTGTGGTGAATATGTATTTTAACAAGAGGGAGGAGCATAAGGTGACATACAAGAGTGGAGGAAGATGCACACAGGTGGATTATATCTTATGTAGGAGGGCCAGTTTGAAGGAGATTGGAGACTGTAAAGTGGTGACCAGGGAAAGTGTAGTTAGGCAGTATAGGATGGTGGTTTGTAGGATGACGTTGGTGATCAAGAAGAGGAGGAGGAGTGTGAGGGCAGCACCAAGGATCAAATGGTGGAAATTGAAAAAGGGTAATTGTGAGGTGGAGCTCAGGGATGAGTTAAGACAAGCACTGGGTGGCAATGAAGAGTTGACAAATAGCTGGGTAACTACAGCAGAGCTAATAAGGGAGACAGCTAGAAAGGTGCTTGGTTTGACATCTGAACAGAGGAAGGATGACAAGCAGACATGGTGTTGGAATGAGGAAGTACAGGAGAGTATACAGAGAAAAAGGTTGGCAAAGAAGTGGGATTGTCAGAGAGATAAAGAAAGTAGACAGGAGTATAAGGAGATGATGTGCATGGCAAAGAGAGAGGTGGCGAAAGCTAAGGATTAGACATATGAAGAGATGTATGAAAGGTTGGACACTAAGGAGGGAGAAAAGGACCTATTCCGATTGGCTACACAGAGGGACCGAGCTAGGAAAGATGTGCAGCAGGTAAAGGTGATAAAGGATAATGAGGGAAACATACTTACAAGTGAGGAGAGTGTGTTGAGGAGATGGAAAGAGTACTTTGAGGGGTTGATGAATGAAGAGAATGAGAGGGAGAGAAGGTTGGATGATGTGGGGATAGTGAATCATGAAGTACAATGGATTAGCAAGGAGGAAGTAAGGATAACTATGAAGAGGATAAAGAATGGAAAGGCTGTTGGTCCAGATGACATACCTGTGGAAGCATGGAGGTATTTAGGTGAAATGGCAGCGGAGTTTTTAACCAGATTGTTTAATGAAATCTTGGAAAGTGAGAGGATGCTTGAGGAATGGAGAAAAAGTGTTTTGGTACCGATTTTTAAGAATAAGGGTGATGTGCAGAACTGTAGTAACTACAGAGGGATTAAATTGATCAGTCACAGCATGAAGTTATGGGAAAAAGTAGTGGAAGCTAGGTTAAGAAGGGACATTGATGATTAGTGATCAGCAGTATGGTTTCATGCCGGGAAAGAGCACTACAGATGCAATGTTTGCTCTGAGAGTTTTGATGGAGAAGTACAGAAAAGGTCAGAAGGAGTTGCATTGTGTTTTTGTAGGCTTAGAAAAAGCATATGACAGGGTGCCTAGAGAGGAGTTGTGGTATTGTATGAGGAAGTCAGGAGTGTCAGAGAAGTATGTAAGAGTGGTACAGGGATATGTACGAGGGTAGTGTGACAGTGGTGAGGTCTGTGGTGGGAGTGACGGATGCGTTTAAGGTGGAGGTGGGGGTTACATCAAGGATCAGCTCTAAGCCCTTTCTTATTTGCAGTGGTGATGGACAGGTTGACAGACAAGATCAGACCGGAGTCCCCGTGGACTATGATGTTTGCAGATGATATTGTGATCTGTAGTGAGAGTAGAGAACAGGTGGAGGAGACCCTGGAGAGATGGAGATATGCTCTAGAGAGAAGAGGAATGAAGGTCAGCAGGACTAAGACAGAATTTTTGTGTGTTAATGAGAGGGAGGATAGAGGAATGGTGAGGATGCAAGGATTAGAGGTGGCGAAGGTGGATGAGTTTAAATACTTGGGATCAGTAGTTCAGAGTAACGGTGAGTGTGGAAGAGAGGTGAAGAGGAGAGTACAGGCAGGATGGAGTGGGTGAAGAAGAGTGTCAGAGCGATTTGGACAGACGAGTACCAGTAAGAGTGAAAGGGAAGCTCTACAAGAGGGTAGTGAGACCAGCTATGTTATATGGGTTGGAGACAGTGGCATTGACAAAAATGCAGGAGTTTGAGCTGGATGTGGCAGAGTTAAAGATGTTAAGATTTGCACTGGGTGTGAAGAGGGTGGACAGGATTAGGAAGAAGTATATTAGAGGGTCAGCCCACGTTGGACGGTTTGGAGACAAAGCCAGTGAGGCAAGATTACAATGGTTTGGACATGTGCTGAAGAAGGTTGCTGAGTATATTGTGAAAAAGTTGCTAAGGATGATGCTACCAGGTAAGAGGAAAAGAGGAAGGCCTAAGGTAAGGTTTATGTATGTGATGAGAGAGGACATGCAGGTGGTTGGTGTGACAGAGCAAGATGCAGAGGACAGGAAGAAATGGAAACAGATGATCCACTGTGGCGACCCCTAACGGGAACAGCCGAAAGAAGATAATGATGAATCTGGTATGTTATCCAGGCCCTCTGACAAAATCCAACTAAATAGCAGTTTAATAAATGTGATGCTTTAAAAAGTCAGTTATGTGTTCTTGCAATATAGCAGTTTAATACATGTTTTGTATGCTTTAAAAGTCAGTTATGTGTTCTTGCAGTTATGTTCCATGGTACAGTTAATTGCTAATGTATTTGTGAGTATAGTACCATAAGGCTTTGTTTTTAAATTTCTCAGTATATTTAGTATAGAGAGGGATTGCCTTATCAATCCATCTGTTTAAGTGTAAGTAGAAACCACAGATGTAGGTGACAGCTTTTGCGATGGATTGCATAGGAAAAGATTTACATCAGAATTTCCTTAGGTCATTGAGTTCTCTTATAAGTTTAGCGTTTGAGAAATGTATGTACACATCAGTGTTTGCAATGAAAGTGTAATCAATTTTAAATGAAAAAGTGATGTATTTATGGTCTGATTTAATGACACGGATACTCAGAAAGGTGTGAAAGAAGCGACTATATTAGTGAGAGGCTCCCAACTGAAATGACGGCACTTGATTTGCCAAGTACTAACAAGCTGAAAAAAAAAAGAACAAAAACAAATGTGATGAGCAAATCTCAAAGATCGCTCTTCTCCTTAAAATTTCTTGTTGCAGAGTAGGCAAACCCCACACATCCCACCAAACTTATATATACCAACTCTGAGATTGCCATACCTGGAGAAAGGGGAATATTCTGAGAAAAGGCATCTCAGACTTAGTATATGCAAGTCCAATTTTTTGGCCAATCAGTCTCTGTGTTTCTGGACTCGCTGTAGAGGGGGCTGACATTTCAAACTTCTGCCTTAGTGAAGACAAGGGGCCCTAGTAAGACAGTTACCTATCTTTTTAAAGGTGTTAACAGTTATAAAGTCAAGGAAGTCCTGGGAATTCTGGCTATTGATGGGTGTAGGTTAGCCAGTTTATGGAATGATAACTAAGTTACCTATTTTGCAAGTGTTTTGGCTTAATGGAGATTTCAGCTAAGGCATTTTAGTCCGTAGAAAAATGAAGCATAATATATAACTAGCTATAAAGTGATAATGAAAATTATTTAAGGTAACTTAGATTATTAAGTGTTAGAATTTGAGGTTATGAAGAATCTGTTGAGAGGTGATGTGGTCCCTGACAAATACTTATGGTCCCATGCAGCATTAATGGTAGCAAAAAACAACAGCAAAGCAAATACAATGAAGAACAAAGACCAGTAACCCAATGAATAGCATTAATGGTAGGTCTGAATTAAGTCATGATAGGTGCTACAACCAGAAGTAGATGAAGTGCTTTAATTACAAAACCACATATGAATATGCTTTGAGTTGCAGGAAGCTCTATAGTGTCAACCTTTTTTTGTAAAAACTTCTGGCATTGAGTTGGCTGACATTAATGTGTTCCAAATTAAAAAGCTGTGGTAACAGAGGTGCAGACAGTCCTTAACAAAGCAGGAGTGTTTGTCAGCCGTTTCATCCCATACTCACCCACACTGCATCTCACTAGAATGACACCAACTATGTAGCCAATCACAAAAAGACAAATATCTTGTCTTTGAATTTCAGCATCATTCTGGGTGATGGCAACATGACATTCAAGACATCTGTGCAGTGACAAAGCAGAGAGCACCCAGGCTTTGCAGGGCTATAATGCCTTACACATTTGGGTTGGGAGGGTGGCCTAACGGTTAAGGTGTTTGCCTTGCAAACACAAGGTGTGAGGTTTGAGTCTCACAAGGGATAATTGGCTAGGCTTAAAATGGCTCGAAAGGGCAGTTAGCTTAGTACTAATCTATGAACCTATGAACATGTTGAGACCAGCTACTGCTTGGAGGAGAAAACAAGACTGAAGTGTCTTAATCTACATCCAGAAGAGACTCGCATCAAGTCTGGTAAAGCAGCACATTGCATTAGAGCATGTATGAACAAATAACCATCAGAAAGGTCCAGTACCATATATAAGCTAGTTGTAGAACTCCATGTATGACACAAAAAAGCCGCAATGCCTGTATACAGGAACTAGAGTCGCACAGTATTAAACTCAATACAATTTTCCTAGTTGATCTAATCTATCCGACTGTAGAGTAGGAAACCTACACCACCAGTAGTGCACAAGTACAGAGATTCCCGGACTTTGTCAATATAAATGCTGTGGAACAATAAGTCAGAGTACCTGGTAGGGCTGTAACATGTTGGATCTTGTTTTTGCTAATATAGGAGCATCTTGCACCATCCCGTGTGTGTCTTCATTTGTTAGGTCTAACCATAAAACAGTCTCCTTCAAGAAAAAAAAAATGAAACCAGAGATCCCTTTTACCCAAGGTACCATTAGAAATTTCTTTAAGACAAGCTACCTACTTGTAAGTGATATATTGGCAAGCTTCAAATCAAATCCCCACCAGACAAGGTTAAATAAACTGAATATACAGAAATGTACACCACCACAATGTACCAGGATGTAAACAGCTACATAGCTGCAGCTGTACCCTATAGGAACAAGTGCAGGACAAACCCATATGGTGGAACCATAATATCAAGCTTTATAATAAAAGAAAATGTATTCTGAACAAAAATAAGATGAGTAATTCCCACAGTTTTAGAGGCCTTATCACTAAGGTAAACTAACAACATTTGAAGAAATATCTTGTTTCCATGTGTGTGTGTGTGTGTGTGTGTGTGTGTGTGTGTGTGTGTATATACATAAACTCACAGTAAATATTTATGCCAAGACCCTCACAAGCCTACTCATGCACTCTCCCTGTTTGCACACTCCTACAGTCACTACTACCTACCCTTGCCAGCTTTTATACAGATAAAAGTTTCCACTTCCCCTGTGCAGATTACCTCGGTTGAATGCATAGTTGCAAGTTGTTACCTAGCTGCATGCACTTGTAACTGCTTAGCACAGAGTGTAGGACTTCTGTACTGTACAGGTTATTCTAACCGAGCATTGCACTAGGGTGCTTATGGGCCTCATTTTCATAGGACGTGCCTCCAAGGGCCACATTTAAGCACAGTACTGAAACTCACAATGCCCAATTATATGGCACTCAGTTTCTAAGCAAGGGAGTATGATGAATCAGACAAGGTTAGCAAGTTTGAAAGGTGCATTGTGCGACTTTGCATAACTCTCAATTTGTGAAAGATGTCCAGCTGTTTCACATCTCTTGGCTTCACAAGTCCTTCATTGCATACATACTTATAGATATATTTGGGTGTGTATGCTGTGTTGGTCCATATTAAATTGTTTTATGCTCAAATGAGTGAAGAATAGAACATCAAGCTGGGAAGGCTGAAAACCCTGAAAACCCTGAACATTGAGTAGAATGGGATGTCTGCTGTCCAGGATCATGGTGTTATTTCCTCACAGTGGTGTGATCATTATTTCACAGTTGGCATATGTAATTAGCAGGGGGTGTGGGAGGTGCCGGAGGGCTTGCTCCCTCACAGAAAACAGGTATTGGGTGAGTTGTGGTTTGTGTTGGTCTGGATTTTCAACCTTCGCAGCTCGATATTCTGTTGTTCAGACATCTGAGCATTCAATAATTTAATAGCGAAGTGCTGCATATCTATCTACAAGTACGTACTTATACATATAAACGTATTTCTTTTTGATTCTTTCAGAATTTGAATGCATTATATTTCAGATGGACTGAAGACTGAATTTTCTGAATGTGCTTGAAGATAATGTACAAAATCTATTGTTTTAGTATTCTATTAAGGGAATGCCTATCTTACAGGGGCAGTCATCAGTAATGGCAGAGTTTGACAAGCTCACTAATCTTGAAGAAGATGCCAACTTTTACTTTGTGTTTGGCGGTTCAAACAGAAGGCATGTTACATCAGCGCATAAAGTGAATGAGACCTGTCTTCATTCAGTTGTTCCTGGTGAGTTATTAATTTATAATTTAATTAAAGTTAGAATTATTAATGTTGTGGTGTATGAGTTTGTATGATGAGTGGACATGTGTGGTTTAGGCAGGATTTTGAGAATAATTTTATTGATGCATGCAATTATTTTATTTCCTTCACTGTCCTTGAAATAGAATTAGCAATGCATCCACCAGGAGTCTTCTAATACTTGCATGTAGAAATGTGTATGTATCTGGTTAATTGCATAGTCATCCTACCTATATTTCCCACAGTGGTTCTACATCCTCTGTGGTTTGAGAGTTATGCAACCCTAGAAGCATGACTGCATGCAATCACAATCCTGGAATATGGTCACATTGTGCAAATAATTCTTTAAATTTCTGCAGCCTTTTATGCAAGAAGACCAGCGGTGGTGAAGTCTCAGTTTTGTACAGTGTTATATTTTGCAAGTCTGTTGCAGTGCAACATTATAAAACAAAAAAAAAATGGTTACAGAATGGTCACTGAATGAAAGATCATAATATCCAAGAATCTAAAAATCATGCAAATACTGCCATTTCTCAGTTGGGTTAGGACTTTCCCACTAAGCCAACATGAAATGGAAATTCCCCTTCCTCATGTTCCTCTTCATTCACAATGTCTAACTTTGGGATTGTTGCATCTCATGGTTAACAGGCTTTTATGTTAGTTGCTGTTTGCATACTGTACTATTCATTTTTATATCCTTTCATACCCCTTTAATGCTAGATGTTCATTATAGGGAGCACTTCTGCTATATAATTCATCATACATGGGAATTCAGCTGCAGGCAGATGTTCACCCATTTACCCTGACTTTCAGAACTTTGAATGCCCCCATTGCTGAATGGTGGTCTGTCCATACCAGAAACATCATCAAAAAGATTAGCAGAAATTATACATCAGTAGCATGTAGTGTCTTTAGTACTTGTATTGTAGCATTTGGTACTTTGGCCAGTCTATTGATGTCTTCCAGGTAACTTCCAAAGTGATATGCATCATTTTGTGAAAAAATGTCTTTGCCTCCTTAAAATTAATTGCTGCTCTTTATTGTGTAGAATGCTAAGAGCTATGAAATGTGCTTCTAATTTGGTGTGCTCCTGGAATTTTTATTTTGAGGCTGATGACATCAGAAAACATCTCTAGCAAGTGTGCTAGTGGTTGGTAGATCCCACCAAAGGATTTCCACCCTCAGTATCATTCCATTTGGAGGAAGATCACCTCATTTCAACATGTAAAATGTATTCTTATTTTAAGAAAACTAGTAAAAATCCTGAAAACTTTCCCTTTTCACCAGAGTCTCCTTGCTTTGAACCAAGGGGTATGTATTCCTTTCATGTCTATTTATGAAGAAAAGGCTCTCTCAGTGGGCCTAAAAAGAATGTAATTAAGCATTATTAGAAGGTAGAAGAGCCTAAGAAGTTAGTCTCTGAAGAAGTGGGCAGAGTGAATGAAGCCTTAGAGACTCAGTGAATCCCTCAAAGGCATGTGAGTCTGGCTCCAACTCACAAAGCCTGTCTGGAGGCCAGCAGCAATGAGACCTTGCCAAACCTCAACTGGGATCAATGTTATATCACCCCTGGATACTGGTCCATTGGCATCTAACTCTAAGTAGCCCATAATGCAGATCTGAA
Source organism: Protopterus annectens (assembly GCF_019279795.1). Lineage (NCBI taxonomy): Eukaryota > Metazoa > Chordata > Ceratodontiformes > Protopteridae > Protopterus > Protopterus annectens. The sequence continues at coordinate 434,388,709 of NC_056730.1, forward strand.
AATGTGACCCTTCCCTACCAGAGCTTGCTTCTTTTTTTTTTCCAAGAATTAATGACCCAAAGACAGTCAATGATAATTTGTGTAGTTAAACCCATGTTTAAGTCTCTGCAGCTTCCATCCTACTTCTCTGTGGATTAGACACCTGCTTCAACAGTTTTCAGAGGAAAACGTGAAGGCATGACAAAAAGACTAATACCCCTTCTGAGGAATGTTGTACTTAAGACAGCTTGCTTACATCTAAGATGGTAAAAGTCCTTTCTAAGACCTCTTGTCCACTTCAGACGGTATTGAACAGAGTGATAACTAGGTTAATTGGTGTCCCTAGGCAGTCCCCCAGACTTGCAACACCTCAAACTAAACTTGAGGGATAAATTAAAAAGAAGAAGCTCATTCAAGTCATTCATACTCAGGTAGTGGCAGTAGGGGGTGGCCAGATCACTTCTGAGGTGAGTTACAGTTTGAAACCTCCAAGTGCCTGCTTGTTGTTGGCTAGACTGCTAATTTGTTTGTTTGAGCTTTGTTAGCACCATGTGTGGACACAGACACCTACACTGAATGTTTTTGTATACAACCACCTCTCTATTGACAAAGTCCTTTATCTGCAAACTGAGCAACTAGATTGCATGCTGAGAAGCACCCACCACTCAATCTTGACCACAGACAGTTTTAGGCAGCCTTGTTAGTAATTTGCACTCCTACAGCAACCAAGCTAGTCTTTTGAGAACCTACCGTGTACTGTCCCTCTGTAGAATAAACAACTAAGATTCAAAACCATGGATGTGCACTTCCCTGCTATCTGCACAGCTGGCCTGGTGGATGTGAGCTTTCTGAGGCAATGCAACAACAGCCTCATGCATACCAACAACTAACTAATCCTCAAATGTATGAATATGGTATGCAGTAGATGTAGTTTTATTGCAGGAAAGGCAGGTGCCTGCAAGCACCTGCACTACCAAACAGGTTGTCAGTAGCACACACACGACACCACCTCACATTGTAAAGGCTAATCACATAGACCCACAAATGCTGAGAGTCTTAAATGTAATCTCTCCAAACCACAGAGAACACCCAAGCAGTGCACAAACAAAAACGTCATCATCAGCCTCAAGAGAACTCCACAAAAACAACACTCAACAAGACACATACTGCCATAACCCATGGAGTTTCACCTGCTAAGCCCATAAGGTAAACCACTTCATAACCTTGTATTCTGGTCATCGGAGACTCTATAGTGAGACACACAGAAGTCTCTCTCACCAGGCTAAGCAAAGAGAGAGTCATGGTCAGCTCCCTATCAGGGAATAGAGTCTGTCAAATCATCCACATACTCAGGTCACTTAATCCCAAGTTCAAGTATGATTTGGTCATAGTCCACATAGGTGTTAATGATCTGAAACATACCACCCTGGACTATATGAAAAGAGACTCATATCTGTGACTGTGTGTCCCAGACTGGTATGAACCTCGCATTGAGCAGCATTCTACCTTATAGAACGATGCCATAATACAAACAGAAAATAAATGACTTTAACAATTGGCTTAAAGTATGGTGTCATTCGAAGGAGGTACAGTATTTTATTTATTTGACATTTGTTAACCCTGTTAGTCCAACTGGGCTAAAAGCCCATTTTCAGCAGAGACCCGAAGAGAAAAGCTCCAATAAAGACAATTTATATTACAAATGTTACTAGCAGTACAGAGTTTCACTTACAGACAGATTACAGTAGAAGTTTCACTCACAAGTAGAGAAGTTACACGCACAAATAGAGAATTATTATACATATTGTACATAAGTTGCAGAGATGCATCAAAAAAGGTAAATGCAAGTAATACAGAATAGGTATAGAACAGTAATGAGATTACAAGTATATATAGATATATATATATATGTATATATATATATATATCTACACACACAAGTATACAGATATGCACTGCAATGTATATGTGTAGGAGCAGTAAATCATAAGGGTTAAAATCATAGAGAAGGTAAGAACTTAGGAAGGGAAAAAAAAAATAAAAGTTTGGAGGATAAGTAGATGGAAGTCAGTGGAGAGGGGGAGAGGAAATATAGTGGAGTAGTGGTTTAGGTGGGTGCAAGACAGGGACAAGTCAGTGAAGTTTTAGTTCCTTTTTGAAGTGTTTGGAGTGGGGAATAGACCTTTGGGGACAGTTATGTATCATTCTGGTAGGATGTGTTTGACAGACCATGCTGCTTCACCATGGATGGTCTGCACCTGTCCAAACTGGGATTTTGAATATTGGCCAAAACTTTTTCAACTCCTATGCTTCCATTATTTAGGCATTGTCAACCAGATAAACTTTCTGGCATTGCTTTACCAAACCAGGAAAATCTGAAGGTGTTCCTGCTGAATGCCAGGAGTCTGAACAAGGAACTTCACTCCTTGCAGATACTCCTCACCTAGGAGAATGTAGATGTCTATACAGTTAGTGAGACATAGTTTAAATCCATAAAGAGTACACCAGCAATGCAGGGCTACCATGTCCATCTACTGCACAGGAAAGGCCAAAAGTTTGGAGGTGTCTCTATGTACCTTAAAAATAAACATACCTAAAGGTTGATCCATCGGCATGATGGACTTGAGTTTCTGCACATTGAGATCTCCATAAATAAGGTCCGATACCATATCCTTGTAAGCTATAAGCTCCCCTCAATGACCCAAGAAATCCACAACTCTTACGTAAAGGCACTGAGCACACTTCAAATCCGCGTCTATATCATATCATCGAAGACGCAAAATTATGAACACTCAAAAAAGTGAAAATTCTGAAACTTGGACTCTGTATTGTGGGGGCCCACACTCCCACTAAATATATATTCCAACTCTGAGATCGGACTACAGTGAGGAAAGGGAAAATATCCCAATCTTCACTGTACTGCTATCTCAAAAACAGAACTTTGAGTTTTCGGCATTTTCGCTATTTTGACATTCGACATTTTTCTGGCCCACTGTTAGGACCTAGGAGGTTAAAGTAGCTCAGGTTCACCTCCAAGCGGCCAGTCACTAGCAGAGTCCCATAAGACTTTGTACTGTGCCTGCTCCTTTTCAGCATCTATTTCTCTGAAATGGAAGCAAATGCTGAAGGTTTATGGCTGACTATGTTTACAGATGAATGCAAGCTGGGGATTATCATAGACTCCCCTGCCGACACAAGTATTCTTGAAGAAATCACATCTCTGGCTAACAAATGGTGCCAAAGCCATGGTCTTAAGCTCAGTGTAAGGAATGCATAATAGTACCCTTTGAGAAGTTGACCATCCTGACTAATTACCATGTTGATAATGTATCCCTAAGAGTCGATCCAATGCTCAGAGATTTGAGTACACATGTAGACAGCAACCTTACCTTCAAACACATGTGGCCACAGTAGTGTGGAAATCCTTTTATATTGTGCAACTTATCAGTAAAGACATTTATTTTTATTTTGTTTTACATTTGTTGACCGGGCTAGTCTAACTGGATATATGTCCATTTTCAGTAGAGGCCCAGGGAGAAAAGCTCCAGGACAATAACAAATAAAAAAGTTAAATAGTGTAGAATAAAATAAAGTTTACATAGAGAAAAAATATTGATATACATTTTGGTACACACTGGTTAGTAATTATTTATAAAAATATAAAACACACTGGTAAGTAACTAATTACAAAATATCGAAGACAATGGTTTAAAAAAAAAAAAGTGTGGGGATTGAGGATGCCTTGCAAGCCAGGCATCCTCACATGACATCTAAGTTCAAATAGGTCATTATTCCACTGTACTCTTTACAGAACAATCATAGAGTACAGTGCTCCCTTCACTATGTATCTAACCAGCTATATGCAGCAACTGTAGCGACCTCAGAAGTTCCTTACAAATAGAATTTGAGGCATAACAAAGCTGCCTAACGCAGAGTAACTTAAAGAACTTTCCCTCTACTCAGTATCCTATAGATTGCTGAAGGGTGTTCTATGCCTGGCTTGCAAGGCGTCCTCAATCCCCACACTTATGAATCTCCTGCATATTCGTAAGTCAAACAACACCAGAAATAGAAGGTCTAGGGACCTGAATTTTGCCTGTGACTTAAGCAGAACCAGCTGGAAATATAGATATGTATCCCAAGACTGCCTCTCCTATGGAACAGGCTTCACATTCATGTGAAGCTGAGCTTGTCTATTATCCATTTTAAGAGCAACCTAGACCAGTGGTTGGGAAACAGGAAATTTACACAAGGCCTTACACCCATGTCCCTTATGGACAGAGGTAGCTTATAAATGTCTGGCCCTCAGTGTTCTATTTGGATACAGAACATTATTCTTTTGAGAAAACTTGCCTAGATTGGAAAGGCCCCCAGGATTGTTAGCCCAGTAACAATGTATGCATCTATAAGGTCAGGTCTTGCCTTCTAAATCTGGTATACTTCTTTAAGAATGTTACCAAAGTGATTGTTGAAGGCAAGGCAGTACACCTGCCTTGCCTTCGACCATCACTTTAGTAAAGCAGTACATACTGCCTGCCTCACCTTGGTGAAGTCATTTGAAACAATACCATAATCAGGCATTGTTAGCAAGCTCACTAAATTAGGTATTAACCATTGTGTCAGCTGCTGAATAGCCAGCTGGCTCACTGACAGCACCCAAAAAGTTAGAACTGAGGAATCAACCTACTCAGAAAGATAATTTTTACTGGGGTTCCCTCGGGATCATTGTTGTGGCCACTGCTGTTTGGCATCTACTTCTCTGAAATCAAGGCTAACTTTGAAGGCCTCCAGCTAACCAAGTTTGTAGATTATTGCAAATTGAGAGCAGTCATCAGTTCCCCAAGATACTAATATCCTCCAAAAGAGCCTAATACAGACTAATAACTGATGCCAGATTCATGGCCTAAAACTCCATGCTAAGGTGTTCACCATAGTAGCTTTTGGCAAGATGGTCACTCCTGCATTGATAATATATCCCCAAGAGTAGACCCTGTGGTTAGGAACTTGGAAACATATGATAGAGATTTGGATTTGACCAACATATTTCTAGTGTAGTGAGGAAATAATTTCATGTTGAAAGGCTTATAAGTAAAGGTATGGCATGTGGGTCCAAGTAAGCCATCATCCCATTGTACTTTGCTGTAGTAAGACCTATCATTAAGTACAATGCTGCCTTCAGTATGTACCTCACCAGGCATATGCAGCAATTGGTACATTCAGAGGTTTCTCACAGAAAGAATACGAAGGGGGCTTTATAGATAGCTGCACATTCCCAGTGTGAAAATGGAAATTTAGCAGAGAAAGCCAGTGGACCTGTATTTCTGGGTAAATTTCAATAACTGGCTAGTAAGTGCACTGTCTGGATGCCAGAAATAAAAGAAATAGAGGACCTGAAGGAAAATCAGCAACAAAAGCTGATGAAAAACACTGGGAAGAGTACTGCAGTCGTTCAGCAAAAAGCAGTGCAAGCTTCAGACATGACTTCAGTAACCTAGAGGAAAGTATAAGATAACTGCACACAAATCTGAAATAAATGAAACACTGATGGAGTATATCAACTCAAACAATAAAAGGATGGAAGAAGCTTTAAACAGATATTCAGATAAGGTGATAAAACTACAAAACTCATTGGTTGAAATTCAGGAAAGGCTGACTGAATATGAAACTGCACAAGAAGAGATGTTTCAATAAATAATAAAATTAGAGGACAAGGCATGTAGGGAAAACTCAATATTTTCTGCTGTACCCAAGAAGCTGGAAGGAACAGACTGTATTAATTTTATGAAAGCACAAATAAGCAACTGCCGACTGATATTCCACAACAGGAATTGTTAATTGAAAGGGCACATCGTTTGTATGCTCTAAACCAGGCTATGAGAAAACCACCTAGACCGTTAATAGTAAAGATGCAGTCTTACCAGCAGAAGGACCTGATTCTGACAAAACAGTGGCAGAAGGCTAAAGTACTAAAAGTGGGAGACAGCTGTGGAGAATGACTACTCACTGTACACCAGGCAGAAGAGGACTAAATTAGAGACGCAGGCATGAGATTCAAATTGTTATACCCAACCATTTTCAAAATATTTTTTCCCTGGAGGAGCAAAATAATTTTTGATGAAGTACATGCTAAGGAAGAAATACAAAAGTTTGTCCAACAAAAAGTGAGCTGTGAAACCGAAGGAGATTTCTGCTTATTGTTCTTCTGGTAATAACGAACATAGTGAGAATGTGCCAGTGAAACCTTTTCCAATGTTTCAATGGAAAATGCTTGAGAGAGGGGGAAGAAACAGCACTAGAGTTGACTAGAAGAACTTAGAGTATGTTGGAAATGAAACAGAGAATGGGTTTGGGGGATGGAGAATAAGAGAATCTTGAAATATTGGACTTCTTGAACTTTGCCTAGTAAATTCCTATGAGGGGGGAGAAGAGGGAGAAAATTAACTTAGGTTCATAGATAGGTACTAGGCTGTTGGCCCTAGGGCCAATATAAGCCTAGCCAAAAGGTACCCTGGCTTTTACCACCCAAGAAAATTATTTTCCTGTACCCCTGTTGAGCAGAGCCACAAAGGTGATCCCTGGGGTGAATTTTCTGTTTCCCATCCAATCATCAAGATTTTTCTTGAAGAGTGTTAATGAGGAGCTCTGTTTGATATAGATAGGTAGTTTGTTCCAGAGTAAGGGAAGTCTGTGGGACAGGAATCTATCCCTCCAGTATGTTCTGTTTATTGTGGTGACAAGGTTTAGGTCCCTAGAGTGTGTAGTTCAGAGGGTTCGGGATTTCTTTAAGTGGAGCATGTCCAACAGTTCTGAGTCTGACATAGCTTTGTATGTTAGGTAGAGATCGCCTCTGAGTAGGAGATATGCAACGGAGTAAAGCTGGAGTTTTTTGAGATGGCATCTGTTTGAGGCCGGTAATCCTCTTTGTGAAGTATTTCTGTGGCCTTTCCAGTTGTAGATGTCTTGTGAGGTACATACCAAAAGGGGTGTTGTACTCTATAATGGGTCTAATGAGTGACGAGTAGAGGGGAACAGTAACCTCTTTTTTCCTGGATGAGAAACCTTTTGTGATGAGGTGTGCACATTGAAGGATTTCTTGACTACTGTGGCGATGTGATTATCAAAGGAGAGACTACTGTCCACCTGTGTCTCAAGGTCTCTTATCACACTTTCGGTGTTAAGTAGACTACCACCCATGTGGTAGTTCATGGGTACAGAGTTTTTACCAAAAGGGGTGACGATGCACTTTTTGGCATTGAGCTTGAGGCCATGGCTTTGACACCAGGCATCTGACTCACTGAGGTCCTTTTGTAGGATGTCCACATTGTTAGGAGTTTTGATTATGGCTCCTAGTTTGTAGTCATCTGCAGACTTTGTTAGCCAAAGACCTTCTGTGTTAGCCTGTACTTCAAAGAAGTAGATACCAAACAGGAGAGGACCCAGGACTGAACCATGTGGTACTCCACTTGTCACTGGTCTGAAGTTGAATTTGGAGTCTGCTACTTTCACAGTGTGGGTTCTGTCAGTGAGCCAGTTGGCAACCCATCTTGTGACATAGGGATTTATACCTATTTTAGTGAGTTTATCTATAATTTCAGAGTGGGGGATGGTGTTAAAAGCCTTGGCGAGATCTAGATAGGCTGTGTGAACCACCTTGTCCTCATCTGCATCTTTGGTGACCTCTTCAAAGAAGTCTATCAGGTTTAGGAGACATGATCTGAGTTTTACAAACCCAAAGTGGGTGGCAGAGTTTGGATATTACCAATGTCATTGTTTATAAGTTCCATGATGATACGTTCCATAGCCTTGCAGACCAGGCTCGTCAGGCTAATGAGGAGGTAGTTGCCGGGGTCCATGGTGGCTCCCCCTTTGTTTAGTGGGATAACCGTCGTTGTGCGCCATTCAGTGGGCACAAATCCTGAGATGAGGCTATGATTGAACATGGTACATAGGTGGGGTGCCAGTTCGCTCTGTAGTTTGTGTAAAACACAGCCTGGCATGTTGTCAGGTCCCATGGATGCTGTGTTCTTAGCTTTGGAGAGTGTATTTTTTTACCTCTGCAGCCATGATTACAGGAACTTTGCATTCTTCCGGTGTAGAGTTGGGCCCTTTAGGGGATGAGAGGGGGGTAAATTTAGCACTGAACCTATCTGCCAGGGTGTTGGCAATAACCATTGGTTCTGTGTATTTAGTGCCATTGTGCTGTAACTCAGAGTAGATCTGAGTGTTGCCATTAAGATTCTTGACATTGCTATAGAATGCTTTTTGGTTGTCTTTAGAATCAGTGACAATTTTGTTTTCGTAACAAGCTTTGGAGGATTTTATGAGGGATCTCAGCTTCTTACTGAGGCTGACCAGGGAGTTCCTCCAATCATGAGATTTTACTCTTTTTTGCAACAGTTATTTTCCTTCTGTTGTAGAGTTTGTTTATGGCAGGGGACCACCAGATTGGCTTCCTTTTTTGGAGGATAGCATCTTGGTTCTGTTAGGGATTGCATGTTCCAAGAACTTGTATACATTTTTATAAAGTGCATTTGTGTAGGATGCAACAGTCGTACCTCTTTTGTCTGTCAGCTTGGGTGTCGTGAAGTTTGCCTCCTGTGTCTTAAGAAGTGTAAAGTTCACTTTAGAGAAATTTTTTTACGGTGGTTTCTCTAATGGGGGTGGGAGCGGGATGTGGATGGCTAGGGTGATTAGCTTGTGGTCGGATTTGACCAATGAGGAATTGACCTCTGATGTGGAACACTGGTTACCCATGTTGGTAATGACCAGGTCTAGGATATTGCTGCCCCTGGTGGAGGTGTGGATAAGTCAATCCAAGGCATTGGAATTTATGAATTCCAGTAAACATTGAACACAAGAGTTGGTGCATGAGTAGTTTTCCCAGTTAATGGTAGGGTAGTTGAAATCGCCCATTATTAGGGTGTTAGTTTGTACCCTAATATTTTCCAGTGAATCAAGAAATGAGGATTGGGAATCCTGGGGCATGGTGGGGGATCTATAGCTAGCTACAATTTGGATTATGGTCTTGCCCAGAGTTAGTTGCACTTGGATAATTTCGAATGCATTATGCTGAGTAACTATCTTGGAGGTGTGGATATCCTTAATGAATATGGACGCGCCTCCACCTTTAGTGTTTTGGTTGAGATTAGGTGGCTGAAAGGTGTGGTATGAATTATAGCCTGGTAATGCATGGGTGCTCTCTGGAGCCTTGAACCAGGTCTCTGTCACTGCACAGATGTCAATGTTATCTATTTTAAGGAGTGCCTTGAGTGAGTGCATTTTAAGGTTTAGATTTCTAGCATTGAGTAGCATTGCCCTCAGATTTTGCTTGCTTGTACCTGTTACGGTGGTGAATTTGTCATTTGAACCTTGCCTAAAAAAGGTACTATAGGGGTGGCATGAGTCTTAGCCATTATCTGGAATCCCAAGGGCGACAGGTGCAGGCTACCTCTGGCAAGGCATCGTGGTTTGTTGATCATGTTATCCCAGGCAAACAGATACTGGATCCCCTTAGAATGATACCAGATGCTTAGAAGTAAATCATTTTTTCTTAATAGTACTATTTTGATGGTGCATGGTTTTCTTTGCATGTTATAAAGTAAAGTGTTTTCAATCATTTTTATGTATAATGGGGTTACTAATGTAAATAGGGCCCCCTGATTTTTTCTTTTCTCCCTTCTTCTCCCTTTCTCCTTGTTCAGTTTTAGGAACTGTAGGCACTGCAGTATAAAAATATCTGGCTAAAAGAGCATGACAAAAGAAAAATTTGTGTACTTTTTCTCATTCTTGCATAGGGGAATATCTGGGTTGAGGCTATAAGCTTAATCTAGAAACAAGTTTTAAGATAAAGCAAGTAGATGAAAAAGAATATTGAATATTGTAAGGCTTTTTTCCTAGTTAAAGCTATGCTTGTCAGCTTTGTGTGTTGTTCATGCCTCAAGCAGACAGTCTGATAGAAATTGGAGAAAATATTTTCTGAAAGCATTCAAGTGTTTTCCCATCTGAGAGAGCTATAAAGATAAGACAAACCCAGACAACACTGATAGAACCACAGTCCGTAGAATGTATGTTAGCATGGATAACCTTTCTATTAAGTTATCTCAAAGCTGTCTGTGTGGCTGTCAGTTTGGAACATTTGTTCCTATTAAGAGGGTAAAACTTCAGTATTTGTAGATGCACATAGATGTGTGTGTTATTATTAAGTTAATATGTTTTAGGGGGTATTTGGTTGTGTTTGTATTTTTGTTTGAGGGTTTTCATTAAAAGAAAAGGTTCTGTAAGATGTGACATAGGCTGAAATGGAGATGACAAGAAACAACTGTGTAAAGGATTAAACTGCCAAACAGTACATGCATGTACCACAAAAGCTGGAACAAGACATTTAACAAAAGAGCTGTTATACCTAAAATGTGTGAATAATATTTTTTTCAAGAATATTATGCTTTTTGTAATGTCTGTACAAGTGAATGGTCTCATAGATAAATACAAAAAAGAAAAGTAGTGGACTGTATTAAAACATGTAGTGTGCAAATAGCTATGCTGCAAAAGACACTCTTAGAAATGAACATGTGCATTTGATAATGTAAGGTTTTCAGGTTGGTTATTTAGCAGAGTAACAAAGGAAGAGAGGAGTACTTATATTAATTTCTGCAATAGTGATAGAAGAGGACAAAAATAGAATAATGGTAGATTTGTAGTCCTAAGGGGCTACTGGTAAGGGAGGAGGATTACACTGGCATGTATTTACATTCCACCAAAAACTTCTATAATGGAACTTTACAAAATTCTGGGAAAAATAATCAGCTTTCAGCAAGGTGAGGACTGGAATTTGATTCGCAACAGTGATGATGTGTCTGGAGGGTACTAGAATGGAAATTATAACAAAGGAGGGTAGATTTTTAAAGAAATTTATGAACATATTTTGCACGGAAGATGTGAATTCCTTACTAAGAGTTCAGAGGGAATTTACATATTCCCCAAGATACAAAAACTAGGCTAGGCTAGATGACATTTCTATTTCACAGGAACATATGCATTTAAGTGAAGGTCTTGATATGCACCCATGAACTGTTTCAGATCAAGTGCCAATAATAACTAAAATAAAACCACAGGGTAATGAAATAAAAATGAGACACTGCCACTTTACCACCTCTCTGTTGAAAAGAGAAGAATTTAAGGAATGGGTAGTGGAAGTTATTGAGGAGCTGTTAGAGAAGATAGAAATTTCTTCTGAAGATATAGCTAGGGAGTGGGATGAAATCAAAGTGGAATTTATTAGGGTGGAAATAAAAGAAAGGGAGATATGGTTAAGAAGTAATAAGAATTATTTAGAGGGACTGAGAAATGTTAAAGTATTACAAAATTGGGTGAGTGTCACAGAACAAGAAGAGGAATAACTGTAGAATGTTAAATAAAAAATAAGGGACAACCTCAGTAATATACATGAGTTTAGAAAGATTGCTGTTAAGCAACTATTTTTTGATAAAAACTCTAGAGCACAAAAACTTTTAGTGCAACAACTCAGACAACTGAAAGTAGAAAGGGCTGTCACGTTTACAAAGGATCCTGCAGAAGTATTAGAAATATTTGGGAAAGTCTATGAAAGTCTGCATAAAGCAGAGAAATATGGAAGTCAAGAAAAGGTACAAATGGAATTGTTTATGGAAGAATTAAATATTCCAAGGTTAGATGTAGAGGAGGTTCAATTACTAACAGGATAGGAGGAGTTGAGATAAAAATAGTGATGTATAACCAATCTACATGAAAGTCCTCAGGAATAGATGGTATTCCTGTGGACGTTTGGAAGCTAGGAAGGGAAAAAAATTATAAAAATCTGGAAAGTTTTGTTTAATAGTATTTTAAGAGGAGGAGAAGTACCAACATCTTGAAAGAAAGTGGTGGTAGCTGTAATACCTAAAGAGGGTAAAGACCCATCAGATACAGCTTCTTACAAGCCCATTTCAATACTAAACCATGATTATAAATTGTTTGTCTATAATGGCTAAAAGAATGACAAAACTGATTCCAAAATTGATAGATATTGATCCCTGTGGTTTTGTGGAGGGGAGGCAAACATTTGACAACATTAACAGGGCCCTGATGATCCAGAGGGAAGCAGAATGTGAGAATATGCCACTGTTGTTGGTGGGTCTTGATACAGAGAAAGCATATGACAGAGTAAGCTGGAACTTTATGAGCAGAGCAATGGAAGCATTTGTGTTCCCTGATAAAGTTATAAGATTGATTGGGAAAATATACAAGGGATTGGAGGTGATAATTAAAGTGAGGGGGGTCCTCTCTGATAATTTCTGCTTAACCAGAGGAACCAGGCAGGGGTGTCCTCTTTCCTCTTTTTTATTTGCATTAATTGCATTTGCAAAGAAAATAAGGGAATTAGAAATTGAAGGATATTATTGGTATGGTAGTCAAGAAAAGTTCAGTTTGCAGATGATATTATTTTATACCTGACAGAACCAGAAAGAGACATTACCTTGTTGTGGAACATTGTGATGCAGTTTCAGATCTTTCCAGGATACAAAATTAATGAAACAAAAGCAAACACAATAGAGGTAAATTATGTACCCACACACAAACTGGTTCATCAGTATCCATGTTTATGGGGTCATGATGAAATGAAGTATTTAGGAGTATGGATTAAAATTGATTCCGGTGTGGCAGCTAAGGATATTTGGGAAGAAACTAAACAAAAGATAATATATAGAAACTAAGAAAATGGAAGCTCTGACTTATGGATATTGATAAATAATATAGAAGCAGTTAAAATGTTTTTAGTTTGTTTAGTCTTATACACAGGTCAGGTATATTTTTATCACCCAGAGGAGAGGTTGTGGATAGCAATTAATAAAGAACTGAAGACATTTATATGGGAGGGAAGATGGCAAGAGTCAAGTGGGATAAGCTTATTCTTCCAATAGAACAAGGTGGACTTGGATTACCTGATTTGAAGGGGTATTTCAGAGCAAAACATTTAAGGTTTCTGTACATAGCACAAGTAAAAAAAACTATAATTCAAAGTTCAAAGTGATGATAAAACAGGGGAAGCTCAAGAAACAAGGGGAGACTGGGATTTTGGGTGGAGACCTTTAAGTAGAATAACAGTCATCATACAGAATATTATATTTATAAAGTAGCAGAAAGTATTCTAAGAACTAAGCTAAGATGGGAGTGGAGAAAAGCGATTTTGCTGATAGAGATTACTACAATTAGTGATACAGACAATAGGCAGGAGGGCCTGGAATTTATTGGAAAAAACTGGAAAACGAACCACGGTATTAGGAAAAAATAACTAGACAGGGAAAGGTAATAAAATGGGAAGATGCCAAGAACTTATTTGGACTGCAGGTTAGAGACTGCCTTCCCTATCAAGGATTGATATCAGAGTAAAGGCAAAGAGAAAGAAATAGGGGAGATCCTAAACAAAAGACCAGCACTGGTAGAGTTTTTAGTAGAATCTAGAACAAAAATTGCTGTTAAAATTTAAAATAATGCATAACTATAATAATCAATCGAAAGAGGTTAGAAAGGATTGGGAAGAGAGAATGGATAAGCAATTCACAAAGAAACCATGCGGTGATATGTGCATGTTCATAGGTTGGTACTAGGCTATCAGCCCTAGGGCCTATACAAGCCTAGCCATAACAATTCCCTGGCTATTTCTTCCCACACTATTTACTTCCCTGGACCCCTGTCTAGCAGGACGACTGACGTGATCCCCGGGGTGAATTTCCTTTCTCCCATCCAATCGTCAAGGTTCCTTTTGAAGAGGGCCAAAGAGGCACTCTGCTTGACATGTATGGGCAATCTATTCCAGAGTCTGGGGAGTCTCTGGGTCAGGAACCTATCCCTCCAGCATGTTTTGTTTATTGTGATGACAAGGTTTAGATCCCTGGAGTGTGTGGCTCTGAGGGATTGGGATTTCTTTAAGTGTAGCATGTCCAGCAGCTCTGGGTTTGACATGGCCTTGTATGTCTCTCAAATGTGTAACAAAGTCTAAAAGATTTAAGAGCTTTGCTTACATAGGTATTTTTATACCTCATACAGACTCCAAAGAATTTTTCCTCAATTTGACGGCAAATGTTGGAGGTGTGATGGGAAAGAAAGAGGTAACTGGAACATATTTTCTGGGTGTGTAATGAGTTGGCAGATATTAAAGATTCCCTGCAGACTGGTATGTCAGAGATACTGAGTAAGCAAATTGGTGTAACTAAGGAAATGATTCTTTTGAGCTATGATACAGAATCGGAATTGCCGAGACATTGTAAGGCATTGCTAAGTCTAATTATGGTGGCTGCCAAAAAAACAATTACTAGGAAATGGAAATCTAAGTCTAAACCGGCATTACTAGAAGTAGTGAAGGTAGTGACAGATATAAAACAACTGGAACTGGGAAGGGTAGGAGCAAATTACATAGGAAAAAAATGGGAATTGTGGGATCATACGTGCAGAGGAGGAATGAGGTTTAAAAGAAGGCAGGATTTGAGTGAGCTATGTAATGTTTGGCTGACAATGACTGGATATATCACAAGTTATGTATAATGTTTGCAGCTAAAGTTGTGTTTGCATGGCTTGTAATGTATAATGTTTGCAGCTGGAGTTGTATTGGTATGGCTTACTTTCCTTTATATAAATGTAAGCTTGCCTATGTCATACATGATAATTTAATATAGGATCAAAGGAAGTTACTAGGCTAATGGCCCCAGGGCCCTTACAAGCCTAGCAAAATTTTACCCTTGAACAGCACCTATTGCCCTTGTCAAGAAGGACACAGGTGGAACCCCTGGGGTAAATTTATGATTACCCATCCAGTTGTCCAGATTGTGTTTGAAGAGGGCCAATGAGGTGCTCTGTTTGATGTGAAGTGGGAGTCTATTCCAAAGGTGTGGTGACCTCTGGGATACAAATCTGTCCCTCTAGCAGGGTTTTGTTGATGTCACATATCAGGTAACCTGTTCCCTTTGACTTGTGGAGGCGCAGAATTTCCAATAAAGTGGGGTCAGAGATCACCTTATATGTAAGACAGAGATCACCTCGGAGTAGTTTGTATGAAACAGAATAAAGTGATAGTGATTTCATTTGATCCACATAGGATAGCTGGTGAAGAACTTGAATTTTCTTTGTGAGGAACCTTTGTGGTCTCTCTAATTTCTGCAGGTGCTTTGAAAGGTACTTGCCAAAAGGGGCATTGTACTCAATTATTGTCCTAATGAGTGAAGAGTACAGGGAGGTGATAACTTCACTTTTTCTTGAGGCAATGCCCTTACTTATGAGGTGAGCCATGTAGAATGCCCTTCTTACCACTCTAGAGACATGATGATAAAAGGCAAGGTTGATGTCAACCTGAGTACCCAGATCTCTCACCACTGAGTGCGTACTTAGGGTACTGCCATTGATGTGGTAATTTGCACTAACATCGCTCTTGCTGAAAAGGGTTATTACATTTTCTTGCATCAAGTCTGAGACCATGACTGTGGCAACAATCACTTGTTTGCATAAGACCTTCTTGAAGGATGTTGACATAATTTGGAGATTCTGTGACTGCTCCCAGTTTGCAGTCATCAGCAAACTTTGTCAGCCACAGTCCCTTGGTTTTAGCTTGTACTTCAGAGAAATAGATATCAAACAGTAGAGATCCCAGAACCAATCCCTGTGGAACACCACTGGTAGCAGATCTGCTGTTGGAGGTGGATTCCCCTATTTTGACTATATGGGTTCTTTCAGAGTGCCAGTTCACGATCCACCTTACAACATAAGGGTTGATGTCTAGTCCTTTTTTTAATTTCTCCAAGTCTTTTGGGTTTCTAATACCATGACAGGAATGGACCCCATTCCTAAGGCAAAGTACGATTAAAGTTCATGAAATTAGTATTGTTTCAATCTTTGACGTCAGGCAATAGTGCTCTTTGCAGCACCTGCAGTGTACCCGGTAATGACTCCTTCTGCAGTTTGTATGGAGTTACATGTATTGGTAACATATCTAAATACAATTGTAAATTTTTTTTTGTAAGACCCATTGCTCCTACTACTATTGGAACTGTCTAGGTATCTTTCTTCCACATTGCTCTCATTTCTGCCTGCACATCCTGATATTTAATGACTTTATGTCTCTCTCTATGCAGGACACTGTAGTAACTGGGTGTGGCAATTTCAATGATCAATGCTACTCTTGTCTTCTTTTCTTGGATCACTATATCCAGTTTTCTAGCATCTATCCTTTGAACTGTTGGTAATGGATGATCCCATGTGGTGTAGATTTTTTCATTTTCTATGATGCTTTGTGGCCCATGTTTCCAGTGTTTTTCAGCCACTTCAGTACCATAATATCTGCACAATCCCCAGTGCAACAGTCTTGCCACATTATTATGTCTTTAAGTATACAGTCCTGCTGTTAGTATGTCTCAGCCAGCAATGAGGTGTGCAACTGTTTCCAATTTGTCTTTACAAAACCTACATTTGTCTGTTTCTCCCACATGTTCAATGTACTTTAGAAACCAATGTGTACGCAGCCCACTATCTTGGGCCGTCAGTGTTAATCTTTCATCTCTTGGTGTGAATTTGCCTCTCCTTAACCATTCCTGTGTTCGTTCTTGAGCAATATGAGGTTCTTCCAGAAGTTTTCTGTACTTGCAACTATATTTATGC
Source organism: Protopterus annectens (assembly GCF_019279795.1). Lineage (NCBI taxonomy): Eukaryota > Metazoa > Chordata > Ceratodontiformes > Protopteridae > Protopterus > Protopterus annectens. The sequence goes on from NC_056730.1 coordinate 434,405,347, forward strand.
CTTTTCCACATTTCTTGCCTTCTCATCTGATCCTTCACCTTATATTCTTTCTTTTGTTTTTTGGCACATTCACCTGCTACCTGATTTTTATCTACTTCTGGTTTGATTTCTATTCCTGCTTGACGCTGATAAGCTTCTGCTAGATTAAGCAGAGAAGTCATCTTAGATTTATTCTCCTCGTGTTTCAAAACTTTCACTGCATTTGGGTCTTGTTAGGTCAGCAGATATGTGTGGAGTCCCACAATTGCAAATCTGTACATATAATCAGTTTCAAGGAGGCCCATCCCTCCTTCGGAACAAGAAATATATAATCTTGGAATGCACTGATTTTTTATAAATCATTTGGTGAGCATGAAGCATCCTTCTTGTTTTCCTATCTAATCTATCCAACACATTTTGGGACCAGTCAATCACTCCAAAACTGTAAGTTAGGACAAGAAGAGCAAACTGGATTATAGCTTTTATTTTGTTCCTAGATGTCAGTGCTGTTTTCAGGATTAATTTAAGTCTTCTGAAGTATTACTTACTAAGTTTTATTCACATTTGTTTGTGTTGTATTGTTGATCCTTCATCAATTCCCAAATATTTATACACTCCTTCTTGCTCAAGTTCTTTTATATCACATTCTTGTCCCAAACTGATGTATTCCTGGCATTGCAGTTTTCCTGCTTTGAAGGTTGCTTTTGCACATTTATCAAGACCAAATGACATTCTTATATCATCTGAAAAAGTTTTGACAACTTGCAATTGTGCTTTCAGTTCCTCATCTGATGAGCTATACAGTTTTAAATCATCGACAAAGAGAAAGTTTTGCATCTTGTTGTTTTCTAGGAGCCAGATTATAGCCATAGCCTAAGCTGTTGAGTAAACAGTTTAATGAATTAAGGACAAGGCAAATAGTAACGGTGACAGAGTCCTACCCTGGAATATCCCCCTTTGAATTTTTATCCCTGGGATAACGATTTGTCCTTTATCATAGCTTATTTGCAAAGTGGTCTGCCACTGTTTCATGGTCACTGTAATCTAGTCAATCAGTGTGGGGTGTATCTTATAAATTTTAAGCTCTCTTTTATCCATGAATGAGGGATACTATCAAATGCTTTTTTTGTAGTCAGCCCATGCCATACTTAGATTCTCCCCCTTTTTACAGTTCTCCACTATGACTTTATTTAACAACAAATGATACTTTGTTCCATATGACTTTCTTTTATTGCCCTTTTGTTCTACTGCCATAATTGAGCTTTTTTCTAAATGACTATAAACTCTATCGGCATCAATTCCTGCGTATAGTTTATATGTCGGTGGAAGGCAAGTTATTGGTCTATAATTTTTAGGGTAGCTTGCAGGTTCACTCTGAAGTAGGAGCATTGTTTTTCCTGTTGTTAGCCAGGTTGGTGTCTGTTCTGGGTGCACATATAAACAGTTCTTGTTCATTGTTAAATCTTCGCGCAAAGATGTTAATAATTTTCACCAGAAGTTAGGTACTGCATCTAGGCCTGGGGTTTTCCAACTAGAGGCTTTTTTTTAATTTTGTTTCAATCTCTCTGGCTGTTACTTAATCCCATTTCATATCCTGTACCTTTAAACTTCTTATTCTTTCTTTTACTTCTTCTATCCATTTTGCATCTTTGTTATGTTCTACAAGATCTTCATAGACACTTCTCCAAAATGTATCTATTTCTTCTTTTTTTGGCGGTCTTTCAGTTCCTTTTACCTTATTCCCAGTTCTCTATAAAACCTTTTGAGTCATCAATAAATTGCTTATTTTGCACTTTTTCTTTATATTTATCTTCGCATCTTCTAAGTTTTTCTGTCTGTGCTGAAATTTTTAGTTTGTTATTTGTGATAGTACATGATAGGGGGTGATCTGTTCTAATATTGTACATTGCTTTTATCACATCTATCTTTCTTAGTATCTATTCCCTTTTCTATAGGCTTCTAACAGTGACACTTCTTGTCTTAATTGCTTTATAATTTTCTCTGTTCAGTATTTAGATGATGGTATTCGATTTCTCCCCTTCCTTTCCCTCACTACCCTGTGCCCTTGTGGTAGAACTTTATCAGTTATTAATTTAGCTGCACAGTAATGTATCCTGTTTACTTCTGTTATAGTGCATGGATCTCTATGAACAGTTCTAATTACTGTGTTCATTTATTTTATCAGACTTCTGACTTTTGGGGTTTTATTAACATTCTGCAGTCTATTTCTTTCATTGATCTTGATATATCTGTCCATATCTGTTAAATCAAGCAATTCTTGTCTTAGCTTATTTTCTTCTAAACTGAGGGCACATCCCTTGTTTTCCATTTCCTGCGGGCATTCTATAGAAGGTTCTGTACCATCTTCCTGTGACACAGTCTCATCAATTTCATCCTGTGCCGTCCGCTGCTCTGTCATACGGGAACTCACTGGCCTGTCACTCCTCAACATCGACTGCATCAGAGTTTCCACAGTTTCCTGTTCGTTCCCTTGCTGTCTAGCTTCAATTGAATGTTTATACTGGTTTGCTGTGGAAGGCTCCAAATTATCCTTCATATGGCACTGGATGACTTGCTTCCTATTCCACTGGTTTCCCCTTAATTTTGATATCTATTACTGTATTCTGTTGTGGTGCTTTCTGAATTAGATTTTCTGCACTCAATCCTTCACTTGTGTGGACTAGAAGTAGAGGGTTGTCTGTGTACATGAGGCAGTTGCTACACTGCCTCAGGATGTCCATGTTGACTAAGCTGGCTGGAGAAACTGTGGGAAATTGCCCATTCATAGTGCTAAGTGAATTTATATGGTCAGAAACAGGAATATGGTAGGAAAGGGGTCACACATTAGGAATAAGATGTTAATTGTTTAAAAACAAAAAGGAAAATGAAAAGAATAGAAGGCGTAAAAAACAAGTCGTATGCAGACCGCCTGTAATCATTGCCCCTATATTCAGTGTCCTACATGCTGCTGAGAGAAAACCTATGCCTAGCCTACCAAGCCTCCACAGATCCAGCCCTAATGGAAAACCGCTAGCATCAGAAATGTTCAAGCTAGTGAATTAAATCTTGTCAGCAATATAAAAAGGATGTGCTGGACAACTATGTCTCACAGGCACCCCTTTCTCTGGAACAGGCTTCCCATTCATGTGACACAGAGTTCTTCCTTGCATTTATTCAAGCAGAACCCGGACCAGTGGATGGGGAACTGCAAACATCCTTTGGTCTGCTACTAGAGACAGGAAACTTGTAATTGTTTGTCTACCTAAAAATATACACCCTCCTCAAAACTTTTGAAAACCATTAACTGTCAATTTTTACTTTGGGGAGCCTGGCTAAGTTTAAAATGGCTGTTTGGGTCATTAGCCTAGTATTGTACCATGGTAAATATTATTATCTAGTATACTAGTCCAGTGCCTTCCTCAATTCATTCCTGCCAGAATATGCCTGTATGTTCTCAAATTGTTGACCTTCACCATCTGTTGTCTCTGTATTATCTGAGATTCTCAGCCTGTAGCTATAAAATTCCTCATCCATTCTCCTAGTTACAGTAAGTGTACTTTCTTCTGTTGTCTCCATTTATCCTCTTCTCCACCTAATCCTAAAAGTATAAACATGCAATAATTTGGGACTCACATCACTATTTCTCTGTAAAATAATTTGATAAATTTTTAACTACCTATAATTCCCAAAACATATGCCGATACCCACCATCCAACATAGAATTCACCAGGACATTAATATACTCCATGAAGGGCTAACTCAGACAAAGAACGTCTGCCAGAGCCACATTGTAAAACTCACTGCCAAGAAATGTGTAATAGTTTCCTTCAGGAAATTGGCTAGCCCTAAAAACTACCTAACTGTTTACACATCCATAAGGGTAGACACAGTAGTCAGGAGTTAGGGAAAGCATGTTGATGCTAATCTAGCCTTTAACCCTCATGTGTCTGTGGTAGTATGGAAATCATTCTATGTTGTGCAACTTTTAAGGAAGGGTATGGCATCTAGGTCCAAGAAAGTTATTGTTACACTCCATTGTCCCTTATTGCAGCAATCACAGCACCCCCTTTGGTATGTCCCTGACCAGGCACATGCAATAACTGAAATGTTGACAGAGATTCCTCACAAAATGGGAACAGGGCATAAACAACATGTCATGTGGAGATCATCTGTAAGTATTAACCCTGTACTCAGTCTCCTACAAACTGTTTAGGGATATGCCTGGCATGCAAGGCATCCATGGATCCCACTCTGATGGAACCTCTGCATGTCCACAAAACAAAGAGTATCAGAATTGCCCTATTAAGAGACTTTCCTTACAACATAAATAGGATATGTTGGAGGGACAGCCATGTATCTCAGAGACTACCCCTTCTTGGGAACTGGCTTCCCACCATGTGAAGCAGAGTTCTTCCCTAACCTACTTCAAACATAACTTGGACCAGTGGATGAGGAATAGGAAATTCAACCCTGGTCTGGCACTTGTGTCCCATATAGACAGAGGCAGCCTGTAAATGCTTGACTACCCAAGCCTCATCCTTCATATATTCCTTAAACTTCTTAATATTTTTTGACTGTATTGAACTTCTTAAGGCTCGTAAGACTTCTCAGATACATTTCAGATGCATGGCTAGGTTGAAAAGGCACCTCTGGTTGGTAGTCTAGTATATATCTATTAACATCTTCATAAATGAATGGGAGGTCTGAACTATCTGTGCAATCATCTCATGTAGTGATCCTACATAACAGGTCCTGCTTTTAATTTACTATGCCTTCTCAACATCTCATTCCATTCCTCCTTGGATATAATTACAGCATCCACCATTTCCACTTCTTTGTTTTCTACATTGCCTGGCTGTATTTACGGTCATTTAACCTTGCATATATATTCCCACATTTATCCCTTCCTTAATGAGTACTGATATCTTGTACTTCTTCGGGAATTGTTCGCATTGTGCCAGCCATAACTAACCATGCATTAACAGCAAATTTCCGTTATATAAATTCTAACTATTCCCATGCCTTTAGGCCAAGTCTTCCCATCCTCTGAACATCTAAATCGCTTGTCTGTACTACTCCTTCTCCACTCTGTCTACAGAGTCAGCCAACATATTCACCCCCTTCTCAGTAATCTTCTACTATTCAGTTTTAAATGATATGCTAACGTTATGATTATGCCATATACTCATTAATCTGAACTCCCTAAATGTCTCACATCTTCATCCATCTGCCTTTCACAATTCTAAAATTCTTTTTTACTTAACATTCTCCCATTCTTCGGCCTTTTCCTTTTCTCACCATCCTGAGTTCCTAAAGCAAATGCCATCATCACTGTTTGCAGATACAGCTTGAAGTCAGGCAGTCCCCTTTCTCCCTAGTTTCTCTCAGTCTCAGTCTTTTCCTTTTGACCTACTCCCCTAATTACTGCGTACATACCTGTCACAACTCACTTGTATCTTCTGAACCCACTTTGAATTTTCCCTTGGGGAGAGATACCTAACATATATAGTATCTTTTGTAGTATCATCATATTCACTACGTTTATTCATCTCACTAATAGATTTAATAAACCATGTATTCAGAAAACTATTAACGTGAGCTAGTAATTCACCATAATTTTCATGTATTGTCTGATTTAAAATTCTCATGATGCTTATACTTTTTTCCTACCTGTTAACTCTCCTTTTATTTTACTCGCACTCTATGAATTCTCACTTGTACAGTCTTCTTCCAATTATATGCTACTCCTGAATTCATTCTAAATTATTCAGATATCCCACAGACCTCTTGCAACACTAGATTCAGTCTGCCTGTTGCCAATATATAATCATCTGCAAACAGCGTAAAGATTTTCCACTTATGTGCTACCATTTCCAAGCACTGTCTTAACCTTCTGAGCTAGTATCTCTATCACAAAAACAAATAGAGAAGAGGACAAAGGGCACCCTTTTCTTGTACCTCCTCTTTACCTTTATTGCCATCAATAATTATCCATTACCTCACATTGGAAGAGTAATACACTGCTTTGATCTATCCCTCAAACCTTGGCCTCATCCATGCCTGTCTCTTCCAAAATTCTAAATAGAAATCCCCAATCAATTGTGACACATGCCTAATGAATATCAAAAATGACCATCCCTGCCAGGTCTGGACTTTCTTGAAGATATTGTTTTTGCATCCATGCTTCTATCAGCTTTTAGAAGTCAGATCTGTCTTCCTTCTTGGCATTATTGGGCTGTGTTTTTTTGCCCTTTAGCAGTACATGGATATTGGGGGTTCTTGAAATGACTTCAGACAGTTCCTTGATGATGTCATTCATAATCAAGGGGTTCCAGTTGTTTAGGCTGAATTTGATCTCATAGAACATAGATGTACAGAAGAACCTTCTGCTGCAAGCCTGCTTCATTCTGTCAAAGGAGATCGTATTGATGGATCGCCTGAATAGATCCTCACAATCCCTAGGAATGAAAATTGGAATATTAAGTGATCTGCTGTGTCACACAGATTTGGGGCACTTTCAGGTGGACATTTTTATGCCCCTATTAAATTACCAGACAAAAAAAAAAAACAACTGTATAAAATAGTTATGCAACAAGCAGGAGCAATAAATGCTTTCACAGTGGAATGCATGGAAAAGCGTATATATTCCTTACATCTTATTCTGCTTTCCCCAAGGCTTGGTAAAAGCAAGAGAAGACAGGGTACATAAAGATCTGTGAAGGTCCTCTTCTTGAACATTTCAGCCTGTCTACCCATGGACTTATGTCTTAGCATTTCTCCTACAGACAGACCATTTCTCAAGGTGGTACTTCACTTAGCATCTCCTATGAAACGAGTCGTCCCCTTTGTTAGATGATTGTCATTGCTAAACTAACTCTATCTCCCTTTGAACCAGACAATGATTATGGCTTATAGTTTCTGTTTTGAAACCCTTCTTGGTGGTTATCACATCTGTATTCACAATCTCTGTATTGTTGTTTTTTATGACTGTAGTGTCTTATGTGATATATGATCAGGACAGGGGTGTCTTTAAGTACTAACCCTTCTATTGTGCTGTAAATGGTTTCTGATATAGATCTAAACAAAGTTGTCCATATAGGAGTGTACAAACCATAGAACAATGGAGAGAGAGAAGGTTTTATCTTTGCTAGATGCAGATGTTATTTGGCCAGAACAAAATCATTCAGAAAGTCAGAGCAGTTTTCAATTTCTTTCTAGCTAGGGGAAACAACATAGACTAGTGTCAGAACAGGTCCTTACAAGTGGTTAGTAAACTGCATTGTTTGTGCTGTAACTGCTAGGGAATATTTGCTTGCAGCAGCCTTCATAAATGCATCATCTCTCGCCATCTGTGAAGTGGCCACTTGGCCCTGCCCACATTTTTTTTAAACATTTTTAGCTGAATACGTTATATATGAGTAGGTTTTGTTCCTGTTGTTCTACAGCACATGTTAGGCCACCACCTGTGATCAGGATCATCACTGCCTTAGTACTCTTCTTACTTGTGATGACTTATTCTACAGCAGTGATCCCTGTGGTGAATACAGTACTTACACATGATAAACTCACCACAGCAGCATATGTTCAAGCACTGAGATCACTGCTGCAGTACTGGCTTCCACCGTTCAACTCTTTGTTCTTTGTTCTTAATAACCCCTAATCATGGGGGACACTTGTTCATTATCTTTAACTAACTTTTGGCAGTGCAGCATGGTTGCTGGCTAGAGGGTTCGTCCAACCGTTTGTCTATATAATTACACTAGTAGGCAGACACCTCTCCATTTCCACAAAAAAGACCTGAAGGTGGCATAATCTGCTTTTCCCTTTACAGCCAGTGCCCTACTGATGACTGCTGTGTGAGGAATAACTCAGTCTGTCCTGCACATATCCAAAGCTCTGGAAGTCTAGTAGGATGGACCGAGAGCTACCTGCGGCTGAATTCTACTCTTTGCTGAGTTATGTTACTGCAGTGAGGTGGCACAATGAGTAGCACAGTTACCTCACACAAAGAGGTTCTCCAATATAGTTCCCTACTGGGGCACCTTCTCAGTGGAGTCTGCATGTTCTCCTTGTGTTCACTTTGGTTTTCCCTGGGCACTCTGTTTTACTCCCACATCCCAAAAGACATAAAATAGGGGGACTGGTGAATCTAAACTGTCTATAGGAATATGTGTGTTGCATATGTGACATAGAAGAAAGGCTAATAAATCCTCTTGTCTTCCGTACTTAATGACTAAACTCTGTGGGTTGTGTCTGTTCTTCACTGGGTCATTGTAGGAATCTGACATAACTCAACAGTATTGTGCATACTGAAAGAGTGGCTTCATTTTGAAGTGTTTACTTCTCATAAACTGATAGCTTTTGGCAATGCTTAGATGCCAAACACTGGAAAGTCAATGTACATCCAGTTGTAGGACTGAAACATTTTTTTCATTCTTAGTTTTTCTTCTTCTTGTCTCTTTGACGCAAACCTTCCATAATGACTGAGTTACAAATTTGCCCTTTTTCAAATGCAAAACCCAGAATGACAGAATCATGAAAGCTTGTTTATTCAAATGTAATAAAACATAGCCCATTCATGACTGAGCTTGTTGCCTTAGAATGGACCTCTTTACTTCTTCAGGTTGATTGTAGTGATGCTTTACAAATGTTATCAGCATTCTACTCTTTCTTGAAGGGAGACATTTTCTTGAAAGAAAAAACTCAGAAGAGTTTGCTTACGCTCTCCTAGCTCCATTGATCGTACCTTGTTTAAAAGATAGCTTAGACTATATATATATATATATATATATATATATATATATATATATATATATATGTAAATATTTTTTTTAATTCATATATATTCATTGTAATATTTTCTACCAACATTGCTAACTTTGGACAGTATTTTAGGTTCATTCCACCGTCTTTTGCTTTCATTCATATAATATATATTTCTTTGTTATACATTGTATTAGTTAATGTAATAAATTCAGCAAAGTTAAAGATGTCTTTTTTCATTTCTAATTACTTTTCTTTGCACTGCCAGTAGGTAACACAAGAGTTGTACCTGATCATTTTATCTTGATTATACTACAATGCATTGAAGTGCACAGTCACTGAAACACAATGAATCAATGCTGGCACATCAGAAACAAATGTACTAGAATAAGTAAAACATTCAAACACAGGTAATAATAATAATAATAATAATAATAATAATAATAATAATAATAATAATAAAGTTTCCTTCTCCACTCACTGAACCCAAACCCTAAGAATACTTTCAGGCCAAATTAATTTGAATAGTGGTACTGTCAGGGAAACGGATTTTCATAAGTGAATGTGTAGGTTTAGGGAGCCAGGGTTAGGGTTATCAAATGAGTAAAGTGGGCAGTGGAGCTGACTTTGACCTTAACCCTAACCCTACACATTAACCTATGAAAACTCCCTTCCCTAACTGTAACAATACACAAGATCCTTGGGCATACACAGCACTACATCTAGCCCCCAGCCCAGCCCTAACTTTAACGCTAACCAGTAAACATCCACACAAATACTCCAAAACATACACACAAACACACCACTAAAAATATCCCCTTTACTCCAACCCTAATCCACAAACACATTCATCCCAATATTACTTGCCATTATAACAAAGACTTGAACTTCCTGCATTCAGCTACAAAACACAGTTAAATCTAAGTGCTTCTGATATTTTGTCCAACTGAACATGCTTTTAAACTAATTGTCACTTGACAACTGACTGACAACCTTTATAACATAAGAAGGAATTGCTGCATCAAATACAATTTCTTTGAGAACATTTTCTGAAATGGAGAAAATATTTTTTTTCAGATTTGAAAATTAATAATTTACTTGATTCACATTAATTGAAATAGTTATTGTGTCTAAAATAATTTCAGTATATTTGGTATATATTTTAATTTGGTATGATTTGGTAAATAATTGATAAAATAGATTTAGCAGAATTCTTTTTAGATAAGCTCTTGTGATGGATATTCTATTAAGCCAGAGTGTTTATTAAATTCAGTGGTAGTCATCATACCTCTCTACCTCTTAGAGCAAGAAAACTAGACAAAACCATCAATGAGGGGGGGGGCAAAGGCCCAAAAATAGGAATAATTTTTAAATATTACTCTTACAAACCTAGAAAATTGATAGAACATTTTTTTTACTAGTATGAATTTTCTGAAGGGTATGAAGTGTAAAATTCAAATGTCTGCCATTATTTTCTGACTTCAACCCTCAATGAGTTGCCATTGATTTGCCAGAAAAATACAAATTTATTAGAAATGGACCCAAAGTCTGAGATAAAAATCTGGACATTCTGCAAAAATCTGTGCAGCTTAGAGGTATGGTGGTCATGACTTGTATTTTCAATATTACTGATAATTTTTCCTTTAGGTCATACTATAACCATAATTCCATAGATCAGATATAATATGTGTCTCTTCTGTTGATCGTATTGTTGTCTTATTTAAACAATTAAACCAAAAAATAGTTTTATTGTGTTATGCCATCTTTTCTGTAGTTATCCTCATCTGTAAATCCTGCTTCAGAACAAAAGGGAAATATGGAAATATCCTTTTTTATTTATAATTGTTAATTTTAAATGTTTCAGTATACCATTTACACAGAATGAATTAGTGGGATTTGGAGTTAGAGTACTGAAAATTAAAACTAACAACATGTTAATACTGATTGTGTTTGTATTTTCTTATATAATTTAATGTTTTTTATGTACATCAATATAGAAGAAACTGTATGCATAAGTAATATTAAAATAAAATGATATTATTTAACTCTGTATTTAAATTAGTGAAGTAATTTGTATTAAGTGTGGGATTGTACGTAACAGTATCATTTTTAATATTTGCATATTTTCAGATGTAAAAAATAGCTTTCCCTATGTTTCTTTCAAATGATTTCCCTTTTAACCTTATCATAATTTAACTGAATGATACTTTTAAGTGTTTACCTGTTCCTAAGTATTTTCTTTACGATTCCAATTGAAATTGTATTTTTTCTGATAGAAGATAATCTTTGATCAAATTTTAATGCATTACTTTTATTAAATTGGGGATCTGGAATTGCTTCAAACTGTTTCAACTTGTACAATAAATAGGGTAATATTTCTGTCTGTAACCATCAGTAAACTATAATCTACATATATTAATTTAGATTGTGTAGTTTCTCCTATTTTGAAGCTTTTTTGTGTTATTATTTTTATGTATATATCTACCTAAAGGTTTCATCTCTGTTGCCAAAATAAAAAAGCAAGGTGTAAATAGAACCTTATTTTCCATTTTTTTTTCTGTTTCTTGTGATAAATATGTTCATGTCTTTAAATGTGTTTTTAAATGTTTATATTGCTCATAAAATGAATTTGTATAGCTTACTGGGAAACTGAAGACCTGTAGAACTCCAAAAAGTTCCATCTTATCAAGTTCAACTGCCCTTTCTATACTTAAAGTTGTGATCATTATATATTTGTCATGTGTCTATTTGTGATCTATTAGTGTTAATGTTCTTTTTATATTGTCCTGTGTTTTCTCTTAACTATAAGTCATGTCTGGTCTTCAGTAATTAATGTTAGTGGTATTGTTTGTATTCTTTCTGATAACTGATAATGTACACCATGGCACCAAAACAAACAAGACTTTTACCTAAACCCCAGGCAAATTTGAAGACCACCCATACCAACTACAAGTGTTCCTACTTGGTGGAAGGCATCTCAAAGCAACTAACAGTGTATGTGATACCTTATTCTAAATAGACATGTCCTTCTCTACCCAGTATTTAACAATAGATGTGTGCCTACCGTTTGTGTCTCCTAAAAGGTATTTGCTCCTGGTCAGCCACAGTACATATCTATCTACCCCACACCCCTACTACCCTTGCTCCCTTAATAGACCAAGCTACCTAAAGGCCTACTTACGTAGCCTTACACCTAGCCATACTCTCTGCCACCCCTATACCTGTACTCCCAGGCTTCACACTGAAGGAGTCACTCATTACTCCTCCTTAACCACCACTATTGCCTTTCTTATACACTTTTTTCCTACACAAAACCCACCCTGCTCAACCCGCAAGCCATAATCCCCCATTCCCTATCTTTATCCACTTACTCGCCTCCTTTAGCCTCATCTCAGATTCACTACTGCTTATCCCCCCTCAAAGATTAGTGCAAACAAAATACAAATAAATCTTAAGAATATAAAAAGAAATAGAATTAAAAGTGACAATTCTATGCTCAAAACAAGCACTAAGCAAATAGCTTGACTCACAGAAGGTCTTGAAATACTCACTGATTGTTTTTTTTCATATACCTTCTGCTGCACCTACAGGACGGTGTTGCCCTGCTCTGTTCACCCTCGCTAATGCTCGGGCTCTCTACGCTCCCCTACCCTACCCCCGTTCCCACACCCCCCATATCTATTACATTTATAGGTATACACCACACCCACATCATCTCCATTGCAATCAGTGACCACACCCACATTCACTCATAGCAGTTACACCTAACACCACACCCTTATTCTACAACCAACTCCTAACCTTATTAATAACCCTCTCAAACTCATCCAGTACTTCTCTGCACTACATGTGCAACACATATAACACCCACCTACTTAAACTAGCACCTTATCCATTAATTGTCCTCTCTCTTCTCCATTTGTCTATTCCCGCCTCCTATCACTCATACTTCAATTTCACCCTCCCTCCACCATGGCAAACAGGCATTCTAACAAACTCATTAAAGCTAAAGAACTGTCCCATATCACCTTACAACCTCTATTCATCACACCCTCTCTCTCACCCATATTACATTAGTCAACAGAAAGCCAACCCTCAATACTATTCAAAACTAACAAAAATTGGCCAAACTATACCTCTACTTTCACCAAAACCTCTCCTGCTGTGGAGACATTCACCCAAACCCAGGTTCCAAAACATCTCCAAATACCAACTCAAATCAACCAAATCCTGTATACCCAAGACCAACTTCATCACTCCTCCTATTAAACCTAAACACAAGAAGTATACTTAAGAAAACACAGGACCTTCACCCCCTCCTAGCTCTTTATAAACCAGATATAACTGTGTTAACAGAAACATGGCTCAAACCAGATAACCATAGTAACAAAATTACATGTCCCGGATACAATATTCGATGCAAAGATAGAATTGGAAAAAAGGGAGGAGGTGTAGCTATCCTATTTCAAAGTCATCTCAATATAGATCAAATTGAATGCAATTCTGATGATATCAGAGATGTAGAACTAATTCTTGCAAGACTAACACTTAACTCCAACAAACAAATAAGTATTGCTGGGTGTTATATCCCACCAGTCAATAACATTACTAAACTAGAAAGCTTGCTAGACTGGATGTCCACCTATCTCCCACAATAAACCATACTATTAGGCGACTTTAACATTGACTGGTCTGATTGCACCAGCCAATCCCCAACAGCCCACATTGCCTTCATGGGTTCTCCCAAATTATAACTGACCCCACTAGAATTGACAAGAAAAACAAACGCCAGTTTGTACTAGACTGGATTCTGATATCTGACCCCACTCAAGCACAGCAATCAGGCTGTCTTCCAGACAGTCTGAGTGACCACCAAGCAACCTACATAATTAGGAATAGACCACACCATACTCGCCAACCTATAATCAGGGTAATACGGAACAAACAATCTTTTAAACCCACTGAATTTACCAATGCACTTAAATACTGCAATTGGAACCCACTAAAACAACTACATACAGACAAAGCTGTACAGTACTTTAATTCAACATTCCTAAAGATTCTAAACCAGCATGCACCCTCTAGAACCATTAGAATCAAAACCAAATATGCCCCTTGGCTAACAAAAGATACCAAAACATCAATGAAAGAAAGGGTCAAATCCTGGTTACAGTTTCACAAAGTCAAAACCACTTAATTAAAACAAAACTGTCAAGAGCTTAGGAACAAAGTCAAAAAACAAATAAAAATAGACAAAACTAACTACTATAAATCCATGCAAGAAAAACACGCTCATAATCCTAACAAAGTCTGGGCTACAATAAGCAACTTACTGCACCCAGGAAAATCCTCCACCCCCACACCTGTTTTACCAACTAACCATGATAACATCCCCACTCAGTTTAATAATTTTTTTACTGAAACTGTCCATGCCCTAGCCAACACCCAAAATAATACTAATGCTCCCAAATCTACAGACACCCCAACCGTACCAGCTCACTAGACCACCTCTGTAACTTCTCCCTGCACCCAGTATCTACAAATACAATTGCTAAACTCCTCAAAAAACTGAAACCAACCACCCTAGCAGCTGACAACCTGCCAGCAGACTTCCTTCAAATGGCATCAGAAGTAATAGCCTATCCAGTTTCCATCCTTATTAATAGATCAATATCAGAATGTAAAGTTCCCAACTTATGGAAAATATCCCACATCATACCATTGCATAAAGGAGGCAAATCACTTGAACTGACCAACTACCGGCCCATAGCTATTCTCTCTTCCCTATCTAAAATAATGGAAAGAGTTGTGCATTCTCAATTAATGAAATTCCTCCAACAAAATGACCTACTAGCCAAATTACAGCATGACTTCAGACCCTACCACAGCACCACAACAGCACTACTCTCTTTCACTGATATTGTCAATAATCATAGAAACAACGGTCTATTTACAGCCTCCATATTCCTAGACTTATCCAAAGCCTTTGATATGGTTAACCACTCAATGCTCCTAGACACTCGTAACTACCCTTAACATAAGTCCCTATACCAAATCATGGTTCAGTAACTACCTATCCAATCGACAGCAAGCAGTCCTATGGCAAGGTCAACTGTCCCCCCTATTACCAGTAGCCATAGGCATCCCACAAGGGTCCATCCTAGGTCCACTGATGTTCTCTCTCTTCACTAACCACATAGCCACAGCCTCTCTCTCAGCCTCAATTTTGCAATATGCAGATGATACCACTATCATATGTGCTGCCTCTGCCCTAAATGAGCTCCAAACCATAACTCAAAACAACTTCTAACAAATAGAATCCTGGTTTTCTAAAATCAAACTGATACTAAACCCTAAAAAGACAAAACTCATTCTCTTCAGTCCAGGAAAATCTCCCCCGACAAACAGCAGCTTTACTATAAAATCAAAGGAAAACATAATAATCAGCCCAACCACCCACACTAATCTCCTAGGAGTAGAAATTGACAACAACCTGAAATTTGACATGGACATAGCCCAAACAATAAAAAAGTCAACAAAAAGCTGGGTCTCCTTTATAGGAACAAACAGTTCCTCACCAAACATACTTAAGCCACTATTGCAAGGACATACCTCCTATCTATCCTGCTTTATGCCCCCCCAGTATCTACTAACTTACGTCACAGTGAACTAAGCAAAATGGAATCCTGTTAGAACAGGATTACAAAATTTGCCACTAATGCATCCTATAGATCACATCACTGCCCTGCCCTCAGGCAACTCAACTGGCTTGAATTACCACAACTACTCTTACTCAACCAACTCTTAATAGCACAGAAAAGCTACTACCTCCCAGAAAACATCCCAGCACTCCAGCAATTAATTCATCCCTACACTTCCACTCATACCTTAAGATCCAGTAATCAAAATCTAGTCAATGTCATCAAACACAGAAATACAGCTGGTAAATCTCTCTTTGCCTGTTCCATTGCCAATATCTGGAATTCACTCCCAATTCAATTAACTTAAACCACATCCCCCTCCAATTTAAAAAAACTCCTCAAAACCTAATATCTAGGAAACTGGAAACTGGCTATGCCCATGTTTCTCCCCTGGTTGATCGACTCGCTATACTAGTGTCAGCTTCTTCTTCCAACTTAATCCTAAGGCCAGTCTAATGCCAATTAAACAGCTAACTAAATCTTTCACTCCTCCCGCTAACACTTGCTCCTTTCCTCTCCTCTCTTCCCTCACTCTTGCAATTTTTAACCTCCAGCATTGCTACTAGCCAATATTGCCAACAATGATGAATGAAGTATACAATGAATGCATATATCTAGACTTAAACTTCAGCTATTCTTATATCAAGAACACACTCTGTATTACTAGTATGTGAAGTTTCTCAACCAAGACTCCAAAGAAAATGTACAGACTAGCTAATAATGTCAACCATCATGACTGTGTGAAAGTATGAATGTATAGCTAAAATAAGTTTATATCCTCTAATGTCAAGTCAATGATTTATGTTTGTATCTTTGATGTGTGAAATTGTGTATGCACAACTAAACTAGTATATGAGCTCTATTGTCATGTCAACAATTTATGTTTTGTATCTTATTGTATGTGGAGCTTTTCTCCCCGGGCCTCCACTGAAAATGGACCTCGGTCCAGCCGGACTCACCTGAATAACAAATGTAAAATAAAATAAAATACACAAATATTTTATAATCAGTATTTAGCAATGTTATTATTTTATATTAAGAACGGCTGCTGGGTTCTTTCTCATGTTTTAAAGCTGATGTTGTCTGGGTCTATTTCCATGATGATGATATAAGTCGTTTTTCCTGAACTTCTATTCTGAACACTTTCAATGAACTTCAGATGTTTTGTTGTAATGATTTCTATCAGAAGCATAACATCATTACCAGGTGCTTTATCTTTAATCTTTTTTTTATCTGCTTCATTATTTCTGCAGTTGTTAATATTATTCAGTATCATTGGTTGTCATCTGTTTTCAGTAAAATCCTGTCAATTATCCATGTTTACTTTTTGTTTTGTTTTAATAGTTTCATAATGCATTTTAAATTCCTTCAAGAAATCCTCAGTGTCTGTCAAAAATTTAGTTTTAGAGCTGTTTATAGCTATTATCTGATTTCTTCTCAGCAGTTTTGTTCTTGTTGTTAATCTTTACAAGGCTCTAGGACTACTGGAATATGAACTTATTTTCCCTTTTCTAGAGAAACTGTTACTTTGTAGTTTATTTAGAAATATTTATTTTTCTGTTTGTACTTTTAGTTTTGCTATACATTTTTTAATTGTTCTAGTCTCATGATTCCATTATTTAATTTAGGTTGGACCATATTACAGGAATGGCATATGTATCTGGCTGTAAGGTTAATTCTTCTAAGTC
Organism: Protopterus annectens; assembly: GCF_019279795.1. Lineage (NCBI taxonomy): Eukaryota > Metazoa > Chordata > Ceratodontiformes > Protopteridae > Protopterus > Protopterus annectens. The sequence continues at coordinate 434,422,478 of NC_056730.1, forward strand.
AGTACTAATGTCTTTTTTTTCTTTGCCTGTGAGAGAACCGAGTAAGTATAGATTTATTCTTAACCCCCCCCACCAAGTTTTTGATATATAGGTGCTTTATTATCTCCCACCCATGCAGAAACCAGAGATTTGAATGTATGGTTGATTCAACAGACAGTAGATGAGAATGTAGCTGAATGGAGTAAGTGGTATAGCCCCTTTGAAATAGTTATACCTTATTAAAATGATTCTCTGTTCAAAGCTTTTATATGTTTTGCAAGGACTCCCAGACCATATCCCATGGTGATGTTAAGAAAATGGCACAAAAGACTTCACAGATTTATGTGATCACCATTTGCAATAAGACTTTCCCCAGTGTTTCATTATAGCTCACAGCACCTAGGAGGTATTAGACTCCCAAGTTTGTATTTAGCCTACCAGGCAATCCTAGCTCACTACATTGAAGACCTGTATTTCTTAGAACCACCTTTACAATGGTTAAGGCTTTTATTTGATACCATCTGTCCTGTGTTACTGCCCCCTTGTTTGAACACACACAAAGAGCAAAACAAAGACGGATATTTACTGTTCTACTCTACAGTCCTGGATGTTTACAGAAAGCAGACCTCCATCAGTGCCTACTGGAATTTGAATAAAATATATCAAGGCATTTCTGCGGTACTAATGAAAATATCTTCCTGGCATACCTTTATGGCTCTACTCTTCTCCTTCGAAGCACCTCCAGTGGTCACCATGTTTCAGCAGTCCTTCTGATTCTGGCAGTGGCTTGAGAAAGTGCTTGCTATACATTTCAACTGTACACCTGGCAGGCTTCAAGCACTTATCAGCTTTATTTTCAGAGTATTCTGTACCGAACAGTGTCACTGTTTTGTATAATCAGGTGTTTTCTCTTCGTGAATACTGATGAACCTATCATAGGTTCATAGGTTCATACTAGGCTATCTGCCCTAGGGCATTTATAAGCCTAGCCAGAGTGTAAAAGCCACCTATTTTAAATTAATTTTGCTATGCCCTTTTTCGAGGTTAGTATACTGTGCCTCTGTCTAACAGTGACACAGAAGTGATACCCGGGGTAAACCTACGATCTACCATCCACTCATCAAGATTCCTATTGAAGAGAGTCAATGAGGGACTCTGCCTAACCTGGACTGGGATTTTATTCCAGAGTGAAGTGAGCCTCTGGGTTATGAATCTGTCCCTCCAGCATGTCCTATTTATTTCAGTGCTGAGGTTTAAGTCTCTCAAGCGCGTAGCTCGATGGGATTTGGATTTTCTGAGGTGCAGCATGTCCATTAATTCTGGGTTGGACATGGCTTTATACGTCAGGCACAGATCACCTCTGAGCAGGTGGTATGCCACTGAGTAGAGCTGGAGTTTCTTTAACCGGGCAGCATATGGCATCTGTTTGAGCCCTTGGTACTTTTGGGGTCTTTCCAGTTGCTGCAGATGTCTGGTAAGGTACATCCCAAAAGGGGCATTGTACTCAATTATGGTCCTGATGAGGGATGAGTAAAGAGGCACGATGACCCCCCCTGATCTAGATGTGAATCCCTTCATGATTAGTTGGGCTATATAAAATGTTTTTCTAACCACTTTGGCCACGTGGTTGTCAAATGAGAGATTGCTATCAACTTGGGTCCCCAGTCCCTAATTACTTCTTCTGTACTTAATGGATTACCACCTATGTGGTAATTTGTGGGCGCTTTGTTTTTGCCAAAGGGGATGACTATACACTTTTTGGCATTTAGCTTGAGGCCATGGCTCTGGCACCACTTGTCTGTTTCTGTGAGGCCCTTTTGGAGGATGCTTGTGTCGGCTGGAGAGTCGATTATGGCTCCCAGTTTGCAGTCATCTGCGAACTTGGTCAGCCACAGTCCTTCCGTGTTGGCCTGTACCTCCGAGAAATATATACTGAACAAGAGAGGTCCCAGGACTGAGCCTTGTGGGATGCCACTTGCAACTGGTTTGGAGTCTGACATGGCTCCAGCAATTCTAACCATGTGGGTTCTGTCCTTGAGCCAGTTTGCAACCCATCTAGTGACATAGGGGTTTATATTTAAGCTGGTGAGCTTATCTATAATGCCCGAGTGGGGTATTGTATCGAAGGCTTTTGCGAGGTCCAGGTAGGCTGTGTGGACCACCTTCCCCTCGTCAGTGGCCTTGGTGACTGTTTCAAGGAAATCGACCAGGTTTAAGAGGCAGGATCTGCTCTTAACAAAGCCGAACTGGGTAGGATCCAGTGTCGTTAGGTCCCCAATATCTTTATTTATGAGGTCCATGATGATCCTTTCCATAGCTTTGGAGACCAAGCTAGTCAGGCTTATGGTGCGATAGTTTCCAAGATCCATTGAGGCACCACCTTTGTGGAGAGGGACCACTGTTGCTGTACGCCACTCTTTGGGTACATATCCTGTAGCAAGACTGAGATTGAACAGTAGTTTTATGTTTGGGTTTATCTCTTCTTGGAGTTCATGTAGGACGCAGCCCGGGACACTGTCTGATCCCATTGATGCTGTGTTTTTTTGCTTTGGAGAGGGCGGCTCTTACCTGAGCATCTGAGATGTCAGGGGGGCAGCACTCTGCTGGGATAGATATTTGCCCTTTTGGTGGGGGCGGGGGAGTTTGCACTGAACTTGTCAGCTAGGATGCTGGCAATGTCTGTGGGTTTGGTGTATTTTTTGTCATTTTGGACTAATTCTGAGCATATCTGGGAATTCCCATCCAGGTTCCTAACATAACTAAAGAAAGCCTTGTGATTATCCTTAGTGTCCTGTGCAGTTTTTCTCTCGAAGCTGGCCTTAGACGATTTTATGAGTGCCGGTAGTTTTTTGCTAATACTGATCAAAGATGCCTTCCCTTTTTGGGATTTTGCTCTATCATGTAGTAGCTTCCTCCTTCTATTGTATAGTTTGTTTATGACGGGGTCCACCAGACAGGACATCTGCCTTTGGAGGATTGGGTCTTGGTTTTATTTGGGATTGCATGAACCATGCATTCCTGAAGGTGTTCATAGAATGCGTTTATAAAGGATTCTGCGGTCTGGGCTGTATTTTCCACAGGCCCGGGGGCTTTGAAGGATTCCACCTCGGTTTTGAGGAGTGTGAAATTTGCTTTAGAGAAGTTTTTTACTGTGGTTTTCTGGGCAGGGGGTGGGGTCGGGATGTGAATATCCAGTGAGATTAGTGTATGGTCTGATCTTACCAGTGCGGGATACACTTCTGGTCTGGAGCATAGAGTCCCCATGTTGGTGATGATCAGGTCCAGTATGTTTTCCCCTCTTGTGGGAGTGGTAACAAGTTGTTCCATAACGTTTGAGTTTATAAATTCTAGGAACCTTTGGGCTAGGGTGTTGGAGCTTGTGTAATGCTCCCAGTTTATGTTTGGGTAGTTGAAGTCATCCAATATAATGGTGTTTGGAGAGACCTTCATATTTTCCAGTGTTCTCAGGAAGGCCGAGTGGGGTTCCTGGGTTTGGGAGGGTGGTCTGTAGCAGGCTATAAACTGGAAGGCAGTTTTACCCACTGTTAGTTGCACATGGATAGTCTCTGATGCTTCGTGCTGTGCCACCAACCTGGAGGTGTAGGTATCTTTGACGAATATTGATACTCCCCCTCCTTTTGTGGTTCGGTCCAAATTTTGGGGCTGAAAATCATGGTATGAGGTATAACCTGGTAGTGCTGGGGTGCTCTCGGGAGCCTTGAACCAGGTTTCTGTTACTGCACAGATATCGATGTTCTCCATGCTAAGGAGAGTTTCGAGTACATGCATCTTGAGGTTTAGACTTCTGGCGTTGAGTAGCATTACTCTTAGTTTCTTATCCCTTGTGATACCTGTAGAGGTGGGTTTGTCTTTTGAGCCTTGCCTAAAACAGGCACTATGGGGGTCGCAAGAGCCTTTGCCAATATCCGAAAGCCCAGGGGTGACAGGTGCAAGCCGTCCCTAGCGAAGCATCGTGGCTTGTCTTGCATGTCAACCCAGGCTGACAGGCATTGGATCCCCTTTGAATGAAACCAATACTTAAGCCAATTGTTGAAATTGATCATCTTGTCTTCATACTGTGGCATCATTCTTGGTGAGGGTAAGATGCTACTCAAGGTCAGGGCCATACCGGCCTGGGCTACATGCTTAGAGAGCTGCTCTATGTCTCTTTTCATGTAGTCCAGGGAGGTACGTCTCAGGCCATTCACACTAGCATGGACAATGACTGAGTCATATTTGTACTTGCCTAGGAGTGACCTGAGTGCTTGTGTTATGTGGCGGATCTTAGCGCCCGACAGGCAGCTCACCGTGACCTTCTCCTTATTCAGCCTGGTGACCGGGACGTCAGTGTCCCTGACAATAGAGTCACCTATTACAAGTGTATCAGGTGTGTTGTTTAGCCTTAAGGGCTGTGACTGTTTGGCACACTGGTTTTGTGAGCTATGTGTTGCACGTGTTTTGTTTTGGGGTAGCGGTTGCTTGGGTGTCTGCTTTGTAGGTCTCTGCTACTTAGGCAGATTTTTATTTAGAGCCTCCGAGTATGTTTTTGTGTGTTTATGTGTTTGGTTCGCTGTAGTGGTAGGTCTGTGTGGGACTGAAATTGTAGTGAGTGTGGTTTCCTTCTCCTCCTGACTGGTTATGCCAGTACTGAGTTGAGAGAGCTTAGCCTCCAGTTTGGCTATATGGTTGCATCTCTCACATGTGTTGGAAGGAGGAGAGGGTTGTCTGTGTACATGAGGCAGTTGTAACATTGCCTCAAGATTCCCAGATTCACCAGCTGGACCGAAGAGAAGATTGACAACTGACCTTTGGACATGCTAGAATAGTATTTGGAATTCCTTTATAATTCAAAAAAGGGGCCAATGGGGAACAAGGTACTCAAGGGGAGTTTGTGAGGGTGCAGTGCTTTTAATTTTTTAGTGCTGACTTAGTGAGCAAGTGCCAGGTAACTTAAATGCAATGTGTTACAGGTAACTTAAATGCAAAAATGACAAACAGTAACTTTCTTCAAGTGAAACAAGGAAATAAGTGCAGTAAGCAATGCAGATATCACTAGGGATCCACAGAAGCACTGAAAAGCTGCGTTTTAGGTGGAATTAGCATTTCAGGGAAATAACAAGCAAACAAACAACAAGCATACAAACAAAGCTAGATTCAGCAGGCCTGGATCTAGTCTGTGCTACAGAAAACAAGGTGTACCAATTTCAGTAAGAAACAGTTCAAATATGCAGGCACTATAAGCCTTTAACCAGAAATTCCCAGCTCAGAAGGGCAGAGTTCAGCCTCTCCTCCCACAAGAGTGCAGACCATGAACCTTCTTAATGTAAAATAACTGGCCTGAAGCCCAAGTGCTTAAACCAGAACTAATACACATTTAGAATAACAGACACTGAGCCCTCAATCAGCAGTTCCCAACTTAGAAGGATGTAAGCTACCTGTCCTGCCACCACAGTGCAGGCCACAAATCTTCCTAATGTAAAACAACTGGTCTGAAGCCCAAGTGCTTAATCCAAAAGACTTAGAATGATAGCTACATTTTAATCAAGTTACTACCAAGCAGTAATAAATACAATTGCATACTTTAAAGAATGCCTGGAATAGTGCTCAAGTTATACAAACAAAGCTAGATTCAGCAGGCCTGGATCTAGTCTATGCTACAGCAAACAAGGTGTACCAATTTCAGTAAGAAGCAGTTCATATATGCAGGCACTATAAGCCTTTAACCAGAAATTCCCAGCTCAGAAGGGCAGAGTCCAGCCTCTCCTCCCACAAGAGTGCAGACCACGAACCCTCTTAATGTAAAATAACTGGCCTGAAGCCCAAGTGCTTAAACCAGAATGAATACACTTTTAGAATAACAGACACTGAGCCCTCAATCAGCAGTTCCCAACTTAGAAGGATGTAAGCTACCTGTTCTGTCACTACAGTGCAGACCACAAACCTTCTTAATGTAAAACAACTGGTCTGAAGCCCAAGTGCTTAAACTAAAAGGCTTAGAATGAGTTACACCAAGCAGTAATAAATACAATTGAGCACTTTTAAGATGACGCAAAAGCAAAATAAAGTATGAAGAAACACAAATACAGTAAAATCAGATACATTTTTTTTAAGTGGAAAGAGAGAAAGGAGTAGCAGAAAGTAAGCTGATTGGCCTTCTCAAATGTTCTCCCTGTACTGGGTAGAATGAGGTAATGACACTAGACTGGGAGGAGGGTCCCAGATCAAATTTACACTAGGGGCGGGCAACTGCAAAGCCACCAACTATAAAAATACTATACCGACAGGGAGGGAGGGTGGGCAACTGCAGAAATGTTTCTCACAGCTGAAAAGCAGCAGTGAGCCTTTAAATGAAAATTTTAAACAGCTAAAGCTCGTTCTTATGTTTTGTTAAAGCCAAAGGAAATAGGGAGTTTAAAAAAAAAGGCATTTCTGGGATTTACGCTTTGTTAGTAAATGATTACTTTAAGCCAGCAAGGGAACTGAGGCAACTATATTGCAAGGATAGGTTGGGAGAATTCTCTCATGAAAATTTTGACCTCACATTAAAGCTTCCATCAAAGTTAACCTTGTCTCCAAGCTGGGCAATCTTTTCCTGAAAATGCTTGCACCAACTTTTTATAACCCCAAGATTAATTCACAGTTGTTTTTTGACTTCAGATTTTGGGAATTTGGGAAGAGACAGGAAAGATGTATATGTTAAAGGAGACAGCCAAACAGGACATAGTAGTATGCTGTTCTACACTGATATGTCAGATTTCCAATGTTTGGCATGTCATGCATCTGTCAGCTATAAAGGCCATTACATGCCACTGGAAGGACGTGTTCTCCTACCCCAGTAACAGAATGTTAGCAAGTACTCTGGGGAATTTACTCTGCAGAGGTCAAGCAAGCCAGACAGAAAAATAAGCATTGATGTAGTGAGTAAATGGTCAGTAAGTATCTGCAGACATTTTAAATTTAAAGAATCCATCATAACTCTGTATGGCATCATACCTATTTGAGAATCCATAGGAAGGGTCCAGCCTATATAGGAATTAGAGGGGCTAATCAGATATCTCACAGCCAGAATCAAGATGATTAAATATGAGTCTAACCTGTTTTATCCCCCAAGGTGAACAGTATACTGTTACTCAACTATTTCTGTATTTACTAAATTACTAATAATACATAATCCTAGACTGCGGTGGTGGTGCTGCTGTAGCGTTGTTGCCTCACAGTAAGACGTTGTCCTGTTCGATTCTCAGCTAGAGCGTCTTCCGTGTGGAGATATGCGTGAATGGGCATACCTTCTTGGAAGGTTGTGCATCAGAGCTGGCAACTCAGCACGTAAAAATCTACTGCCAGTCTTTAGCGGACCGGAGTTCCGCTGTGGCGACCCCTAGCCGGGAAAAGCCGAAAGACACAACAACAACTAATAATACATAATCTTCATTATTTTACACCAGGTTATTCCAACTTTCATCCTATTCTGATATATCTCTATGTCTATTGTCTGAAGTGTTTTGAGATGTACATTTCATTAATATAGGAATGCTCCATTTTAAATACTAAGATCAATGTTATAATACTACAGAAATGTTAGAACTGTTGATATTTAGATATGTAAAAAACAAGATATCTTAAAATAATTTGATTCTGAAACACCTGTCAAGTTATTCATATAAAGATTTGTATATATAAAAAGTTATAAATTAAGCCATTACAAATTCTGTAAAACCATATATTTTTACAAATCAGTTTTTGTCTTTTTCTGTTGAATGACCCTGACCTTGAGTAGCATCTTACCCTCACCAAGAATGATGCCACAATATGAAGACAAGATGATCAATTTCAACAATTGGCTTAAGTACTGGTGTCATTCAAAGGGGATCCAATGCCTGTCAGCTTGGGATGATATGCTCGACAAGCCACGATGCTTCGCTAGGGACGGCTTGCACCTGTCACCCCTGGGCTTTCGGATATTGGCAAAGGCTCTTGCTACCCCATAGTGCCTTTTTAGGCAAGGCTCAAAAGACAAACCCACCTCCATAGGTATCACGAGGGATAAGAAACTAAGAGTAATGCTACTCAACACCAGAAGTCTAAACCTCAAGATGCACTCACTTGAAACTCTCCTTAGCATGGAGAACATCGATATCTGTGCAGTAACATAAACCTGGTTCAGGGCTCCCGAGAGCACCCCAGCACTACCAGGTTATACCTCATACCATGCTTTTCGGCCCCAAAACTTGGACCGAACCACAAAAGGAGGGGGAGTATCGATATTCATCAAAGATACCCACACCTCCAGGTTGGTGGCAAAGCACGAAGCATCAGAGTCTATCCATGTGCAACTAACAGTGGGTAAAACTGCCTTCCAGTTTATAGCCTGCTACAGGCCACCCTCCCAAACCCAGGAACCCCACTCGGCCTTCCTGAGAACACTGGAAAATATGAAGGTCTCTCCAAACACCATTATATTGGGCAACTTCAACTACCCAAACATAGACTGGGAGCATTACTCTAGCTCCAACACCCTAGCCCAAAGGTTCCTAGAATTTATAAACTCAAATGCTATGGAACAACTTGTTACCACTCCCACAAGAGGGGAAAACATACTGGACCTGATCATCACCAACATGGGGACTCTATGCTCCAGACCAGAAGTGTATCCCTCACTGCTAAGATCAGACCATAAACTAATCTCACTGGATATTCACATCCCGACCCCACCCCCTGCCCAGAAAACCACAGTGAAAAACATCTCTAAAGCAAATTTCACACTCCTCAAAACTGAGGTGGAATCCTTCAAAGCCCCCGAGCCTGTGGAAAATACGGCCCAGACCGCAGAATCCTTTATAAACGCATTCTGTGAACACCTTCAGGAATGCATGGATCATGCGATCCCAAATAAAACCAAGACCCAATCCTCCAAAGGCAGACGTCCTGTCTGGTGGACCCCAGCCATAAACAAACTATACAATAGAAGGAGGAAGCTACTAAATGATAGAGCAAAATCCCAAAAAGGGAAGGCATCACTGATCAGTATTAGCAAAAAACTACGGGCACACATAAAATTGTCTAAGGCTAGCCTCAAGAGAAAAATTGCACAGGACACTAAGGATAATCACAAGGCTTTCTTTAGTTATGTTAGGAACCTGGGTGGTAATTCCCAGATATGCTCAGAATTAGTCCAAAATTACAAAAAGTACACCGAACCCACAGACATTGCCAACATCCTAGCTGACAGGCTCAGCGCAAACCCCCTCCCCCACAAAAAGGGCAAATATCTATCCCAGCAGAGTGCTGCCCCCCTGACATCTCAGATGCTCAGGTAAGAGCCACCCTCTCCAAAGCAAAAAACACAGCATCAATGGGACCAGATGGTGTCCCAGGCTACGTCCTACATGAACTCCAAGAAGAGCTAAACGCAAACATAAAACTACTGTTCAATCACAGCCTTACTACAGGATATGTACCCAAAGAGTGGCGTACAGCAACAGTGGTCCCTCTCCATAAAGATGGTGCCTCAACGGATCCTGGAAACTATCGCCCCATAAGCCTGACTAGCTTGGTCTGCAAAGCTATGGAAAGGATCATCATGGACCTCATAAATAAAGATATTGGGGACCTACAAACACTGGATCCTACCCAGTTCAGCTTTGTTAAGGGCAGATCCTGCCTCTTAAACCTGGTTGATTTTTTTGAAACAGTCACCAAGGCCATTGATGAGGGGAAGGTGGTCCACACAGCCTACCTGGACCTCGCAAAAGCTTTTGATACAATACCCCACTCGGGCATTATAGATAAGCTCACCAGCTTAAATATAAACCCCTGTGTCACTAGATGGATTGCAACCTGGCACAAGGACAGAACCCACATGGTTAGAATTGCTGGAGCCATGTCAGACTCCAAACCAGTTACAAGTGGTGTCCCACAAGGCTCAGTCCTGGGACCTCTCTTGTTCGATATATATTTCTCGGAGATACAGGCCAACACAGAAGGACTGTGGCTGACCAAGTTCACAGATGACTGCAAACTGGACGCCATAATCGACTCTTTAGTCGACACAAGCATCCTCCAAAAGGGCCTCATAGAAACAGACAACTGGTGCCAGAGCCATGGCCTCAAGCTGAATGCCAAAAAGTGTATAGTCATCCTCTTTGGCAAAAACAAAGTGCCCACAAATTACCACATAGGTGGTAATCCATTAAGTACAGAAGAAGTAATTAGGGACCTGGAGACCCAAGTTGATAGAAATCTCTCATTTGACAACCACATGGCCAAAGTGGTTAGAAAAACATTTTATATAGCCCACCTAATCATGAAGGGATTCACATCTAGATCAGGAGAGGTCATCGTGCCTCTTTACTCATCCCTCATCAGGCCCATATTTGAGTACAATGCCCCTTTTGGGATGTACCTTACCAGACACCTGCAGCAACTGGAAAGACCCCAAAAGTACCTCACCAAGAGGATCAAAGGGCTCAAACAGATGCCATATGCTGCCCGGTTAAAGAAACTCCAGCTCTACTCAGTGGCATACCGCCTGTTCAGAGGCAATCTGTGCCTGACGTATAAAGCCATGTCCAACCGGAATTAATGGACATGCTGCACCTCAGAAAATCCAAATCCCATCAAGCTACGCGCTCGAGAGACTTGAACCTCAGCACTGAAATAAATAGGACATGCTGGAGGGACAGATTCATAACCCAGAGGCTCCCTTCACTCTGGAATAAAATCCCAGTCCAGGTTAGGCATAGTCCTCATTGACTCTCTTCAAGAGGAATCTTGATGAGTGGATGGGAGATCATAGGTTTACCCCGGGTATCACTTCTGTGTCACTGTTAGACAGAGGCACAGTATACTAACCTCGAAAAAGGGCATAGCAAAATAAATTTAAAATGGGTGGCGAAAGCCAAACACATTCTGGCTAGGCTTTATAAATGCCCTAGGGCAGATAGCCTAGTATGAACCTATGAACCTATGAATGTATCTATTGTGAAATGGCAATGTTATCCTTGTTTACCTTTAATTATATTGTTACACTTCTTCTTTTCTGGTCATTGTTTATCCCAACATTATCATTTCTTAAATAGTTTGTTCTCAAAGTGAATTCATTTTTTGACAACTTTATTTTTAAAGTTACCTGAACTAATAGTCACATTCATGTATGGCCATGCATAGTCTCACAACATCTAATAAATAAACTGTGTACACTAGCCTAAATACATCTAACTTGGGATAAATGTATCACTAGCTCAACTAGATCCATCTCCACTTGATGCCCACCTCTTTTAACCTTTCCTCTTACTTCCCTACCATAATTTGTCAAAGTACCTTAATGATGCTATCTTAATTTAAAATAAATAATAATCAGATTATTATGATTAAAGATTTGACTATACTATCAATGAAATGTATTGCTTATCATTCCTACATCATTTGTCATACTTTAAAATAAATATGTTGGGCAATGTTTTTTGTTTATGTATCCAATTAAATGTTGCATTTATATTTCTGCTTTATAATGTCTAATTACCAGTATTACAAGTTCCCATCCTTTCATAGCTGGATAGTGAAAATATGTAAGGATCTTTGAAAGTTCATGTTAAATTTCTGTCTATGTGTTTTTCTCTTAGGAACTTGAATAAAAGTTTTATTCATTTGGTTATGTTATTTCATTCTTTTCTTATCATTTTAAATTAATTCTCTATATAGAAAATAAATAAAATTAAGGAGATGTATGTCCATAGTATCTGTAGTATATTTTCCTTTTTGTTATTCTTTTTTTTTTTCATTCACATTGTTGGGATCTTAATTCTTATTATAAATTAGTTGCTAGTAGCAATATAAGTAAAAGTAACTGCATAAATATATGCTATTGAAATGAGGTTGTCTCATAACTAACCTTCTAGTGGTATAACTACCTTTCCCAAATTCAGTCACATGCTCATTTCCTTAAATTATTATATATATATACAAGTATTGAATACATTTCATTATTTTCATTAGTAGTTTTTTTTCACTCTTTGCCCCTATTAAGTATCGATCGTTAGTCCCTCATAGCTAATCATCCCATTTGTTCCTCATCACTGAGGCAAGGGTCAGGCAAGGAAAGGCAAGTATTCAGGCAGTCATTGGGGTGATTTAAGTGTTTTTCTTATTTTTGTCATTGGGGTGACTTAAGTGTTTTTGTTATTTTTGATTATGAGATTCACTCTTCTCCTGTGTTTTTGATCTCTCTTTTTTTTTGGTTTGTCGGCACTTGGTGTTTCGAGGACCAACATTTAAATAGAGAGCCCATTAATTACAGCCTGCAGTTGCACTATCAGCACCTTTTTGCAGAATGATTAAAACAGGGATATACTCCACTCTTCTGTCTAAACTCTCTCAACTCAATCTCTCCTCTAACTGTTATCTCCTGGTTTTTAAGATATCTCACTAACCGACAGCAAGCCGGCAAATGGCTTTCTACTCTTTTTCCCTTTCTCCCTTTCTTCCTATCAAAATGAGAGTTCCACAAGGCTCAATTCTAGGTTGCATTCTTTTTAATATTTCTATTAATCAACTCTGCACATCTTGTCCTCAGTCATCCCTCATACAGTATGAGTATGACTCCACTATTATCACCATTTCTGATAACCCCTCAGATCTGGTCACTCTTACTCAAACCTCCTTCAACTTTATTGAAACTTGGTTTACTAACAACTACCTCATTGTAAACCCTAAAAAGACAAAACTCCATCTTTTCCTACCTAAATCCTTCAACTATCTTAAATTTTTTTTCATCACCTCCTCCGTTCATAACACCAATATCACTTCTGAACCCCACACTAAGCTCCTTGGTGTAATTGTTGATCACCAACTTAAATTTGACCTCCATGTACGCCACTGTATAAAGAAAACCCACCTTAAACTTGGCCTATTGTATATGAATAAAAAATGTTCCTTAGTCCCAAATACAGAATCTCACTTTCCCAGGCTTTTCTTCTTCTTGACCCTCTTCTACTCTTTTCATATCTTACCAGCCTACAATCCTCTCTTCTTTCCAAACTAGAAACCACAAAAGTTGCCAGATTTACAGCTAACCTGCCTCCAAAATCTCATCATTGTGTTGCTCTCCATACATTTAGTTGGTTAGTTTCCTAACCAACTCTTATATTCTCACCTTCTCATTATCTACATCATCTTAAACAATTCCACCTCCTGCCATAGCATCTCCTCTCTTATTTCCCTCTACAAGCCACATCGCACCCTCAGCAGTTCAGAACAATTTATTTTTCAAATTTATAAACCTAAAAAAATCTTTAGGTCAAAACTGTACAGCTATCTTCTTGCTTTAACATGGAACAAGCTTCCCTTAGTCCTCAGAAATATTACTTATTCTCATGACTTCAAGATAGCTCTTAGAATTTACCTAAATGGTGTCTGGATTTGTCACTGCAATCATCCTACTTGATATCCTTCTCTTTCTTACTTCTATCTTCTACTTCTCTCATTTCTCTCCTCTAAGTGTCTTGCTCCTAGTTATCTGACAATTCCATCTCCTCTTACTTCCACCTCCTTACCTCTCATTTCCCCTCTTACTGTATCTCTTACTGTATCTCACCAAACTAACTGCTTTTACTACCTTTCCAGACATGTATTATAAATTCTTCTGCATTTCTTACTCTGTTTTCTACCCCCCTCCTCTTTACTCATTTCTTATTTGAATTTTCTTCTCCTGTCATTTTTGCTTTAACTTGTACAGATATGTTCATCTATTTAACCTTTTTATATTAACATTTTAGTGTGTTTTTTATTTTTTCTTGCTTAACCTTACTGGTTTAATCTGTTCTGTGTATGCATTATTTGCTTTATTTGTTTTGTGAATTTTTATTGTAAACTTTGTACTGTGGAACTTTTCTACCCAGGTCTTGCTGAAAAAGGGTGCAAACTCAGTTGGACTATGCTGGTTAACAAATTTCAGATAAATAAATAATAAATAAATAAACAACAAGTATCCACTCTCCAGTGCAGGATACCATCTCTGAAAAGGAAGACCACTGTAGACAAATGTCTCAGTGTAGTAATCACCATAGAGCCAGCCAATAAATGAATTAAACTTTTATTTCACTATGAGTTTTTCGTCTTAAATTGAAAACAGACTTCATCAGATTGCTAAACAGTAACAAACCACCATCTTTTATAGTCAGACCACAAACTGATTGCATGGATACTTGTTGTTTTCCACACTTCCTTGCCTGTTTTGCTTGTTACTAGTGTTGGATATACTGGAACCTAGCATAAATTGAGTAAATAAGTTCTGTTGCTTAACATTACCAAGCTGTTTTATTCATTAAAAGTTTTCCTAAGTAATTAATGTCAATGTCTAGTAGATGTCCCCATCAGTTGTAACCAACTCATACTGAATCATTGGGTCTATATCATATTATCAAAATTCCAAAACATCGAACACCATAAGCTCGAACATGGAATCTCGAAATATGATATCATAAAAAGCTCAGAACAGTAATTTTTTTCCCTGGGAAAAAATTTGCTGTTCCGAGAAACACACACACAACACAAGCACACCAAAATAACACCAATCCACACACATACACTTAAAATCCTACATCTAACCCTACACTAAACTGTACATATACTACTATCTATCCACTTACCTTAACCCAAACCCTAACCCTAAGGTCCATCACTATCGCACACTCACCTCACCTGCGCCCTAACCCTAACTCACCTAACCTGCACCCTAACCCTGAAGTCTGTCACTATCGCACACTCACCTCACCCGCGCCCTAACCCTAACTCACCTAACCTGTGCCCTAACCCTAATGTCCGCACAATCACACACATACCTGAACCCAACCCGTAACTTTCCACCACAGTGCTGAAAATAGCAGAGCTACAGAAATGGCCAACCGAATTCTTTCCCTAGGAAAAATTTGGTGTTCTGCAGCTTTGCTATTTTCGGCGTTCGCTGTTTTGGGTTCGATATTATAACATTCTATGTTTTCAAACTTTGATGTTCTAATATAGACCCGAATCATCTACCTGCACCTACAAACTGGCAATAAATGGTCCCAGTTACTGAATTAAAACTGTTTGATACAACAGGGGCTTGTTTTGTTACTGTTGCAGTTTTAAGTGATACTTTTTGTCCAGAAAATTTAATGATAATATCTGATTGGCCAGATTTGCAGATGCTCTTAACTTATGAGCCTTTATGGACTATTGAAGTAGTAATATGTCCTTCATGAGTTCATAATTGCAGTTATTAACTGGCATTTATCTACTAAAATAATGTTTACAATTTTTAAGCATGTTTTTTAATTTGGAACTGAGAATACATGATTTAGATAGTTTCAATTAACTATGAAGATTAAAGTAAAAAAACTTGAAGTCATATGTATTTAGTTTCTATGCATTTCATTAGTTGGATCCTTTTCTGAATACAGTACTTCCTTATCTGTAATGCAACAGTTTTTCACTAGCATCAAACAGAATCATTAGATTCACAGATATAGCTTATGAATATCAGATGAAACAATGTAAGCTTTATACTGGTTTTATAGGGTATGTAGTGGGGCAATATTTTGACCGGTAAGATTCTAAGGAATCTTTCATTATTTTACTCTTTAAATCTAGAGTAAACATGTACCCACAGTGATTAATAGATGTAGAGGACTTGTGCTAAATGTAATAGGTGGAATGAAGCAGATCAGTTGACACAGTCTTGACTGTCACTCAGGTGACTCAGTTTTGAATAGCAGCTGGGGCTCCTGCTGGAGATGGCATGCGAAAGAGAAGTATGACATCTGCGATCTCACCTCTCTTTTGGGAGAGGGAATCAGATTGATTTCCAGGTGCTTACCCTGCGGTAGATAGTAGAATCCCCAGTGCAAACAATAGATACCATAAGAGTATGGTCATCAGTAGGAACAGGGCTGTCTTGAGGAGTTCCATCACCTGCAAACATAAATGATACACCCTCACTGATGCTTGTTACATGTGAAGCCTTAAGCAGCATTGCATATCTGCAGAGAGGTTAGGGCCTTAACTAAAAGAAAGAAAAATCGTGCATTGGATTGATGATGGCCGTGCCTTGGATTGGTAACGGCTTGGCCCTCCTTTGCTTGTCTCCTGACTTTGGAAGAATGACTGCCATAGAGACTAGTACCTTACAGAGAAATGAATTTATGGTGTGAGTGGTGACACAGGAGCCTGGTGGTCACAAAAGTGGGAGGAAAAATAGCACTATATGTATGTATGCATATATTTAGTCAGAAGTGTTCCAGGGTATAGAATAAATTGCACTTTGAGGGGGAAGCCAATACTACTTTCTGTGATTTTGCGAGTAGTAAAACATATGCAAGTAGTAGTATAGAATGTGGCTTCCTCAGTGACAACTGATTTTAAATCCTCTTGCTGAAATTATTGTATGCCTTTATAAAACCAGAAAATGTATATGGCACTGTCCATATCATAAGGGATAATTTATATTTAATTCTACTCAGCTATCTACAGTGATCTGCATGTTGTGATATAATTGTCTCCTAGATAGTATTGCCCATTGCTCATATCTGACAGCATGGCTTTATGAATACTAGATGCTAATTACTATTTATTTTTTTACATTTGTTTACCGGGAAAGTCCGACTGGGCCAGAAGCCCATTTTCAGTGGAGGCCCGGGGAGAAAAGCTCCACAGAAATATAAGCAAAATACAATGATTAGATAGTACAATAGTACACATATAGTAAGATGCAGAATAAACATCATCTAGTTAGTCTATACAAAGAAGTATTCAGTACTGTTTTCTAGTAGATACAAGTTTAAAAAAGCAAATCACGCAAGCATTTCAGTGAAGATCTCTGCGAGAATAATAAAATTAGTACCTTGTACATATTAAACTTATACTTTTTTTATGAGCAGTAGTAGCATTGAGGAGAGGGAGAAAATGAGCTGAGGGGTGGACAGTATGGTGAGACTACATGTAAAGATGGCAGAATTTGTAGCATAATATAATCTCAGCAAGCTATATATTCTTTATTAGTATAATTTCAGCAAGGTATACATTTTTTAGACCTCTGTCTAGTAATTAATCAGCATCAGACGTGCTTGAAACAGATGTACGCGTAATTCATAGTTTGAAGGATGCTATTAACAGATGTCAACTCCATGGGGAGTTATCTCCCTGAAACTGTCAGTGAAGACACAGTGAAGAAAAACACACATACAGTCTTACAAAATATAACAAGCACCCTACCCACACCAACAATCACTTCAAAAACAGGCAACAAAAAGCACTAAATGAATCCAAATGCAATATCTCCAGTGCACAAATGTTAGACCTTCGTACACCTGAACATTTTTCTGATTGATATATTGAGTATTCGACAGATCACACTAAAAACCTGTTGATCATTTAACAGATTCACATTTCACACTGCAACTCTAAACAGCACCATTAGAATATAAAGTAAAAATATTTAATAATACACTATATCATGATAACCATAATGGAGTCAACTGTTCTTCCCAGTTCAGGGAAAACTCCAAACACAGTTTCACAAAAGAGGTAGTTTGATACAGCTTCTTCAGCATAACATTTGTTAAATCTTGAAAACTCCTCCAAATACCTTATTACAACCTTGTATCACCAGCCACTGAAACTTATCTAACTTCATTCTAACCCTTTCCACACTCAGTCACATTATACTCCACCCCTGTGGCTCTCTGACATACCTGGTACCAGCTTCATAACTCACCTGCTTACAGCCGAAAACTCCTTTACACCCCCCCCCCATTTCAGCCCATATTCTCTTCTTTCCATAATCATTCACTTCTCTCTTTTCTCCTCATCCTTGACTTTCCACCCCCCTTTAAATGCCGTCTCTTGCCTCTCCCTGTCTGTTCATGCAACACTCCTAGTACCCCATTCACCATGGAGCATACATCATTTCTGAACGTAGTTACCTTTATGTAAAATTAGTTGTTTTTATCACAATGTAAACATTGTAAATTTCATGCTACATTTAGTTGTCATTGTAAATCTTTACTTTGTACTTTACTTTTTGTTTAGTCAGTGTTTGTTTTACACTCATTCTAAGCCTGAAATGGATCCTAAGTGGATAAGTGCTCTACTCAGTTAAGAAATCTAAAGCATAAATAAAGGAGATATGTGCACCACTTTACATGCAGTATAGAGTTGATTATCTGAACATCCATTATCAGAACCAGACTTCCAAAGATTTTGGGTAGGAAAAATCATAAAGTCTGAATATGTAACTATTATATGTATTTTCTTGAGCATGTTTTTTTGAGCTTGTAGCCAGCTTGTGTGTGAAAAATATCCTTTATTGTCCAATGGAATTGCCGAATGGTTGAAAAGTGTATTCCTGCATGCAGAAAAAAAATCAAGATTTTAGAACTTTTTATCGGGTTCAATTATATGTTTGATTACCTGAACAATTTGATTATCCAAACTACCCTAGGTCTCAATTCGTTTGGATAATCGACTCTCTACTATAATCTGTACAACAACATTTATGTAGTTTAAAGTCTCATTTTTTGCATATTGAAAGTGGAGGAGTAGATCTGGTGGCTCATTGGTTATTAGTTATTTACAGGAAATGTCCATCTGGGCTGAAAAAAATTCATTCCCTTTTTCATCAGAGGCCTAGAAAGAAAAGCTCCAGTGCAAGGTAAAATATAGTAAAGTACAAACAGACAAAGTCATCATATAGTACAAAGTATATGTGTATTACATGGTTCACTTTTTTAAACAACAAAAATCTTTATTAAATCATCATGTATGACATTGGTGATCTTACATTTGTATAAATGAAAAACAAACCACATTTACACAATTTTAGTTGCAGACATTATGCATCACAGACTCTGTTGTGACAGCTGTAGTTGTAAACATTATATATCAGTTATAATATATTCCATTGTCAATTAAGTATAACATAGGTCATACAAATCCTGCCTTCTTTTAAACCTCGCTCCTCCTCTGCATATAATGTTCTCACAATCCCCATTTTTCCTATGTAGCTTGCTCCTTCCCTTTTCTAAAGATCCCAATCCCAGTTGTTTTATCTTTGTTACAGTAATCACTACTTTTAGGAAAGTTGATATAGACTTTGATTTCCATTTTTTAGTAATTGTTTTTTGAGAGCCACCATAATTAGACTCAGCAAGGCCTTACTATGTCTAGGCAATTCCATTTCTGTATCATAGCTCAAAAAGATAATTTCATTAGTTACACCAGTTTGCTCACCCAGTATCTCTGACAGGGCAGTCTGCGGGAAATCTTTAAAGTCTGCCAACTCATTACACTCTCAGAAAATATGTTCCCAGTTGCATCTTTTTTTCCCCATCACTCCTCCAGCATTTGCTGTCTACCTGAGGAAAAATTCTTTTGAGTGTACTTGTGGTATAAAAATGCCTATGCAAACACTTCCAAGGAAAGATCCTAAATCTTCTAGACTTTTGTTGCATATTTGAGAGATATACATATATTCACCATTGTCTCCCTGTGAATTGCTTATCCAATCCCTCTTCCCAACCCTTTCTGAGCTCCTCTGATTGATTCTTATAGTTGTCTTGCAATATTTCATATGCTCTACTAATTATTTCTTTTTAATGGCAGCTTATGTTCTAGATTCTATTGAAAACTGTACCAGTGCTGTTCTTTCATTTAGGACCCCCATTTCTTTCTGTTTGCCAATACTTTGATGTCAGTCCTTGATAGGGAAGGCAATCTCTAACCTGCATTCCAAATAAATTCTTGGCGTTTTCCCATTCTGTTACCTTTGCCTTTCTAGTTATTTGCTTCCAATACCTTGGATCCTTTAACAGTTTTCTCCAGTAAATTTCATCCCCCTCTTGCCTATTGTCCGTATCCTTTATCGCAGTCATCCCTATCATTACATGGTTCACTTTAGTTGAAGAATGCAATATATTTTCTGTCGGTGATGATGACATACAGTGCACAACTTTGATGTAATGAACAAATCAGATTTACCTAGGGTGATTATATAAGATGTAATGAATTACTAGGGAAAAAGAATGAGGTCAAGTGAGAGTGAAAAGTAGTGCTAGAGTAAAGTATAAGGTAAAATTTAAAAGGAGTAGGATGTTTAGTGGGTTTAAAAGAGACAGTATACAGATCATGTTTAGTGGCAAAGTCAGACAAAAAATGTGAAAGATAGTGGTATTATTCATGTTTTTTTGCAAAAGGTGTTTGTTGCTAATGTGGGGAAACGTGTTTCCAAAAGGTTTTATTTTGTGGCAGCCTGGGAATAGCAGGACCATAAGTCACCCGGGATAATTGCTTCTTGTGGAATTTTTGTTGAGACCCAACAGAGAAAGTCTTTGGTGGTAAAGATATTGTTAACTGGGGATATGTTGATACCTACGATAGTTAAAGCCTTGCTAAGTTTAAGCAGTCTGATAATTTATGCATTATGAAATTGGGCAATAGCAAGAGGAAAAATATAAACTTTTGAGTATTTTCATATATTATAGCAATTCAACTTATTTTTTTTTTTTGTTAACAGTATATATTGTATGGATATTACAAACTGTGTTTAATATCTCTGAGCTGGATATCAGGAGAGTAATGAGCTATTTGGACTTCTGGGAATTTGTTCATAATGCTTCTAAGGTTAATGTGAAATAGTTTATGTTTTGTTGTCTTTATGAATTGCTGTAGGGTGACTACTGGTAGGACTGACCGATCAGTAGTTGAGGATAGGTGAGTTGGTTCTGTGTTTGGATTGTTTGGTTTCTCCTCTGTGTCCATTATTATACATATTTAATTATCGAAGAATTATTTGTGAAGAATTCTGTGTCACCTATAGTGGAAGTCTCTAGGCAAGACTTTCTAGACCTTTGTCATTAGTATCTAGTTTGTATAATTCTTGACAGAATTAGGAATATTGCAGAATTCCTGCTGTTAATGAATACCTTTCAAGTAAACCCTGACTAGCCCAATGTCACCCTTCATGTAGATGCGATTTTTACCAGAATTTCACATGATGATTGCCTTGATACATCAGATAAAGGGAATCTAAAGATGCGCCATTTAAAAGGTATTTTATATGTGTGTCTCTGTTTTCATGCATTTGGTGATTAAAAATGTGTTTTATGATGTAAAAAAGCTCTGCTTGCAGGTGAAGGATATAACTATACTAGTACTTTCATGCAATTTACAGATGTGGAGATGCTATATTGATGAATGAAGAGTTATACATTTCAGTGGCTGATCTTACAGAGACCTCATAGGTACATTTAAAAAAGTTGGTTAAAGATGTACAAATCTGATTTTTTTTTTAGTCAGCTGTTTTTATTCAAGGAAAGAAGCAAAGGAGATTAATTTTAGAGACTTGGAGAAAAAACTCATTAATATGGTATGTGGCTTCACACCAGCCAAGCAGTTGTGTTGCAGGTTAACAAGATGCCCAGGGATCATCTGTGTCAGTAGAAATATAGACAGCCTAATATCAAATTTGAATAGCCTTCTGATGCAGGATATGAGACTAAGAACAGTGTATTGTATCACATTTACAAAAATGGGTCTATATTATTTTGCCGAAAGCTGTTTACAGCGAATATGGCAACATCAACCCTGAAACAGCGAAAACCCACTAATTCGAACGGCTAGGTCACTGATTTTCTTTGCCCCAGCAGACCAGCCAAGCATGACACACCACCTAAATCACTACAAAGTGGGGGGCTTCATCCCCCCCACACACACACCCAACTCAATATACCAACACTGAGATCACACTACAGTGGGGTAAAGGACAATTTTACAGCAACAGCTAAGCAATTTTTTTCCTTGGGGAAAAAAATCGCTGACCTGGCCATTTGTGTTAGTGGGTTTTTGCTGTTTCAGGGTCAATGTTGCCATATTTGCTCTAAACAACTTTTGGCAACATAATGTAGACCCTACAAAAACACAGGTGGCTTCCATGTCTTGATAAATTATACGTGTACCTTCATATCATAACACATTTTTTGCTAATGTAAGTAACCTAAAGTGTTGTTTTCATTTTAACATTTTGTATTAGTTATCTAGACTATTTTGTTAGATTCCACTTTGTGCACAGGATATTAACACTGGGGTAACACTGTTAAACTTTTACACATTGCCAGGAGCAAAATATTCTCTTGTATTAATATGTGCAAAAAGTGTTTGATTTCAAACAGCTAGTTCATGTGCAAGTACTAAGCTAACTGCCCTTGTGGGCTATTTTGCGCCTAGCCAATTCCTCTTGGTTAGAATCAAACTCTGTGCCTTTGTATTTGAGGTAAACAATTTAACCATTATGCCAGCCTCCAACCTTGTAGTTGTTGTCGTCTCGCCATTGTGCCATATGAAGGGTCATTTGTATCAGGAAGACATTCTATTTGTTGAAAATTTCTTGAGCCTTTAAACATAGGATTACTGAGTATAGATGCCCAGTATACAAGAAAAATATGCACACTGCCTTAGCTAAACTTGAAATTATTTACCTTAACTTTATGCTTCTTCTTACCTTGATTGGATGTCTGGTTTATGTAGGAATACCTACAGCAATGTGAGTAACAAAGTTTAGACAAAAACAGAACATACTGAATTTATAAGTTAGAGGCATTAATTAATGTAATACCTGACTGTATGGTGTTAAGAAGGGCCAATGGAGTGATTTTGTGTTATGCAGTGATAAGGCCAAGGGCGAGTGCTTTTAGCTGCTTCAAGGAGATGAGCTGTATTCTACTACAGTTGTGTGTGTGTATGTGTGTGTGTGTGTGTGTATATATATATATATATATATATATATATATATATATATATATATATGTATAGATTTGTATCACTTCACTTAAAGACCATTTCACTGAGACCAAATCACCTAAAGTTCATTTCACCTAAAACTCATTTCACTGACAAGTAGTACTCTAAGGCAAGTCAAAGGTATATGTCCTTTTCCCCGTAGTCCGATCCTGGTGTTAATATATATAGGTGGGGGTGTGTGGGGGTTTTCTGTTGTCTGGTTTTGTTTTACATTATTCCTAACTAGCTGGGGGGCTATACCCCCCCCCCACCTTCCCAACTATATATACTAAAACCAGGAGCGCACTACAGTGGAGAAAAGGACATATACCTTTGACTTGCCTTAGAGTACTACTTGTCACTTGTCAGAGTTTTAGGTGAAATGAACTTTCAGTGAAATGAACTTTAGATTATTTGGTCTCAGTGAAATGGGTGTCAGTGAAATGGTCTTTCAGTGAAGTGATATGAATCCATATATATATATATATATATATATATATATAGTGAGAGAGAGTGAGAGAGTGATATAACATCTCTGTATCTCTATATATCTAACACACACACACACACACACACACACATATAAATATATATGTATTCTTTGTGTGTGTGTGTGTGTGTGTGTGTGTGTGTGTGTGTGTGTGTGTGTGTGCGCGCACATGTGTGTATAGATATATACCCATACATCCACATATCCTAATATCTATGAGAAGTTTTATTTGATGTGTACAATTACATCTGTGAAGCTGCAGAACATATACATAGATTACTATACAATGACAAATCTTATTACATGCATTTCCTTATGGATTGCAAAAGGAATCAGTACTGGGCACATTGCGGGTGCTGTAAAGAGCACTTTTGGCTAACATCAAAGATTGAAACAATACTAATTTCATGAACTTTAGTCCTACCTTAACTTAGGAATGGAGTCCATTCTTGTCGTGGTATTAGAAACCCAAAAGACCTGGAGAAATTAAAGAGGGAAACAAGTTTTATCTGCTAGAAAACGGTACTTTATTTCTCATAACGTTTTTCAACTACAGTCTGCAATGTTTTTCTGCAAATAATAGTCACATCTCTTGATTCACTTTTTCCATTCAGTGTAGTGCTGAATGACTGGCCAGTCCTCAAAATCCATAAAACTATTTTTTGGCATGTTTACTAAGTAAAATTGGGTGAATGTTAAAAAAGCTGTATATGTTCTTGTTAGAAAATACAAGCATAAGGTAAAGTTTTACTGCAAAAAAGAAATAATTCCTTCCAAAATGTATTTATTAAATTGCTTTGGAAATAGCTATCCTTTTATCTTTTAACTAAAATTTATTAAAATCTTTTTCATGCACTCAGAGTACCTCATGATTTGCAAATGTTGGACAATTTCGTTAATGTACTTGTAGTTTGCAAAAAATAGTATCGTCAGAATTGTTGAGATTAATCAGATTATGGACAAAGTGCAGTCATGAATGTCTAAACAGAAGGCCTGAATGTATGCTTTTTTTAACCATTTATAATTGTTTAATTGCAGGTCATGATGTTTTAGAATCTGTGTCTGTTACAATTTACAAAATCCTGGGAGAATGTTCTCCAACATTAATGGGCACCAGCACCCTCACATATGTGCAGGACAAAATCTGGGAAATGTCACAGTTTCTGCTCACTCAAGCCAACAGCATCACATCAACAAGCCACCTCATGCTACTTGCCCGGTTTGGACTTGCTGTAGAAGCTCTGCAGTCATTGGATAGTAGCATTACAAAGGCAATTGCTCATGCAGATGTGCCAGTAATGCAGCAGTTTGCCATGGCTACAACAGAGAAAGGTATGTCTTTTAAGTATTTCTCATTTCAAGCATTATCAATTCATGCTAGTATAAACATGGATACCGAATGATGCTCAACTGTTATTAAGCAGTTGTCTGTCAAGAATGATAGAAACATTCACTGTTAAAGGACTAGTGATCTGAACGAATAGGTACCCTTGGTATAAAACATCACAAAAATATAGTCTCCTCTGTGTCGTGCATTTTCAAATACAGGGAAACAATGCTGATATAAGCTGCAGATTACATGACAATATAAAACATTCTGCAGAAGATTGGTCATTTATTCCCTGATAAAATGTTATTCATTGATGAGTTTAGATTTTGTATTTGAACTTTTAGGAGTTATTTTTCCCACTTAGCAGTTATCCAGGTGACATTTTCAGTGTGGCCGTTATGACCAGATGTATATTCATTCTCAAAACCATATACTTTGGTATCATATGTATGCATACTGTTCTTGATTTATGGATGACCAAATCTTATTACACTTTTAATTGGAGGAACCTAAATATCTTAAGTTTTTGGCAGCAACTTTGTTTCAGATAGTTATGCCAACTGTATCCATTACTTAACTTCATACATTTTCATATTAAGTGCTACACTGTACATAAAGACAGGTATGATTCTTTTTTTTTTTGGCAAGTTTTTGTAGCTACATCTGTTGCCTTCAGGTAGCTACTAGTTATTTTCCTAATAGACTGCTCCCTCAGAAGCCAAGATTACTGGCTGAACTTAATAGTATTTAGTGGTTGTACATGTTGGACAGGCAATGTCCACTGTATAGTATTGCCTGGTTTTCCTATAGTAGTGAAACAGTTTGTGCACTAATGTTAGTACAAACATCTCTGCTATGTCCTTATAGCGAGTGTTAGTGGGAGATACTCCATGTTCTTATAACAGTCATGGTATATGCTTTTATTCTAATTCCTTCAGTTAGTTCTGATGGCTGTGTAGTTAAAATCTCTGCTGGTCAGTAACAGCTCATTGAATTTAGTATTCACAATGAACTTTATTTTGTATTAGTTCTGATACATGTTGTGACAATTCCGTTATTTTGTGCAATTTTTGTGTTTTCCAAGAACCAGTACTATACCCCAAAGCAAGACATTTCAGGAACAGAGGCTGGTACCATTCAAATCTTTCTGAATCCAGCTTTCCTGTTCTTGTCATTCCCAGAAGCTGCTGGCATGGGCACATGCCGGTTTATTTATCAGGACACTGTCATAGCACCTCCTTTTTATTTGTGCAGATTATACAGTATGAAGAAAAGAGAGGAGACATATTTGTGGATCCCAGCACATTTCCTTTTCTTACTTCATGGAAGGGTCGTAATAATTACAGTAACAACATACTCCATTCAGAAGCAGAAAGAGTTGTGATATTTGAACTTTAGCTTATTTTGAATGACTTCCTAATATATGAGCAGAAGTGTTTTATCTTGTTAATGAGATTGTATGTAGTTATAATGCTAGGACGTTTTAAGTTGGGATACATAAGCAAGAGAATGTAGTAAGCAAAGGAAAATAAGATGCTTTATCACAATTTGTTTATTCGTAACTGTGTGTGTCCATATAGTTGTACTCAAGCAAAGCTCTTTCAGAGTCTGTCTGTAGCTGTTAGCTGGCAGTTCAAAATTCCACATGTGACTGTTTAAGTATCACAGAAAAAAACACAATGAAGGAACTGAATTTCTGACTGACTGAATTAGTTTTTGTAAAGCATTTTTTTTTCCAAAACTGAAGGGAAGGCTTTGGAATTCCTTTGCACTCAGTCCTTCTCCCTCTCTTTGGAGTGAGAAGGGGTCCATCTGCGGATACACGATTTTGTTCTTGTGTCAGCTTTTGGAACACCTTTCATTTCTCTCCTGATTATTACTTTTATAATTAAAATATATGCTGAAAGAGGAGGGAGTATTTTACTAATCGTATGCTTTCTTCCACATCTTATGATTTTATCATCCTTTCTGACCACATGCTGCTTAAGTCTCCCACATCAGAGAATGTCCAATGTCTGTGTAGCTTTGAAGTCCATTCTCTGTGAGTGATACCACTGGGGAGTGTTCAGCATTTGCTGAGCTGACAGCAGATACTTAATACAGAGATCCAGATAATGAGAAGCTTTCTTTTCTGCTAGGAAAACAAGTTTGAAATTGCATGTCTTTTGCTGAAAACAGATACTAGGAAAAGATGTATGCCATAGGCCCTTTAGCTAGGAAAACAAAGATTTTCAATGACATAACTTCATACACTCTGCTTTTCAGTGTTTTTTATTACATGCCAATGCATAATATCATAACAACAGTAAGGTAAAAACACAGCAACACATAAAAACAGAGTTAATAAATGCAGCCAGCACACAGTAACAATAGCACTATGCAAGCAACTTCCAATAGTATACACTATGGCATTAACAACACTAGCAAATTTAGTAATAAAGATAATGCTAATAATAACCAGGACTAGCAATATTAATATTTTTTTTATTCAAAGTTCTTTTTTTCCTTACAGGTTGTTGAATGGTTAGAAGGAAAAGGGAAGGTAGTAGGGGCAGTCAGGCAACCATAAAATGCAAAACAGACACGGGAGGTATATACACACAAAAGATGGGGCAACAGTGGATGGACATAGACTGGCAGAGAGTGGACAGTTTGTGAAGAAGAAGATTGGAAAATGAACTAAGTATAGTAAATTACATAATAGAGATTTAGACACCTGGATGAATTTGGGCAGTGCTCATTGCCAGATACCACACCATCTTAGAGGTCAAAACCTAGCCAGCAGTCATCTTTCTTACTAATGTCATGAGCAGATTGTGCCTCTGGTGGCCAAATTGTTAGGGCCTGCAGACTGTATGGCTCAACCAGGATGAGATGAGCTTCCAGCTGTCAACACACCTTAGATTATATCAGCTTCCTCAACTGATTCTAGGAGAGGAAAATACCCCTCTGAGCAATTGTCAGAAGAAGAGCCTCCATTCCCCTTCTGAGAAGTAGCCATGTTGGCATCCAGTGATCCCTCCGCCTGACTTTTATTCCCCTTCTGAATGGAAGCCCTGCTGAGCAGTGGTGATGCAACACGAGAAATCCGCTGGCTGATGTTGATATAACTGACACCGTCTACAGCGTACACCACATCTGCAACTACAGAAGATGAGAAAAAAAGCACAGATAAGTAGAAATGTGACATGCTTACAGTGACAGGTATGCATTGAGATACCACTCATATGCAACCTGCTACCAGAAAAGTCAGTCCTGCTTTTTGTGACATCCTGCCACGTTCCCACAAGATTGATGTTGTTATTGTTTGTGAAACATGGTTAAAGAACAATGACTAGAAATCAATTTTGACAGGGTATAAATGTTTTTACTGTAACAGACATTCTAACAAAAAAATCAGGTGGAGGTGTTATGATAGGAATTAAAGATAGCTATGAGACCTGTGATTATTACATGTTCAATAATAACACCAATACTATAGACTGTGTAACTGTGACAGTAAAGACAACCCTGGCACATGTAACAATTGTTGGAGTGCATAGACCACCAAAGTCAAGTGCAGATGACCTAGAGGAATTCATACATTTCTTACATGCCACACTGGAGGGAAGATTAATATTAGTTGGGGACTTAAATTTACCAGAAACAGACTCGAGTAATATTGAATGTTAAGTTGTCCATCTCGCCTTCATTCTTGCTGTTTGGGTTCGGAGCCGATCCTCGGCTCCGACTTAGTCATCTTCTATAGCTCGAGAGCTGTTTACTGGCTCAAGGCTACCCCTTTTCCCAGAATACCCAGTGTCAGCTACCCAGATCTCGTTTGCCACTTGAGCTGCGAGGTTGCTTCATTACTGGCTCAGGCTTAGTATAGTTTTTTCTATTATTATAATTGTTGTTTATTCTTAAAAATTTATCAGGTTTTTGTAAAACTAGATATAGTACTTTATCCTTTATCACTTTCTTGTGTGTTGTAGCTTTGTTGGCCATTGCTCCATAACTCGCAGGCCTTTATTTCCCCTGAACTCATTTAAATTAGAGAGTCCCCCCTCCCTTAGGGCAGCCATTTAAATTAGAGGCTCTCCTTTCTGTATAAAAAAAAAAAAAAAAAAAAAGACTGTTTGTTTCTTAGTTTAGTAGTGTAACATTTTTCTTATTGTTATTGTGGTTCTTTAGTTTGTTGTTGTTAGAAAAATGTGTAAAGATACCAAGGTATCTGGCTTCAAAAAGTGTGACTCATGCGCTTAGAAAATGTCTCTGACAGATGGGCACACTAGTTGTGTATACTGTTTGGGCACTGTTCAGCTGCAGGACTCCTGTTTTATATGTCACGCTTTTAGTCCAAGGGTCCTGCAGGAGCGCAAAAACAAATTAATCCTTTGGGAATTATTGAAGCCTCAGGATTCTCCGGCTAAAAGTACTCAGCCAGCGAAATCCCCCAAGTCTGTCAAGCCTTCGGCTCTACCTTTGGAGCTGACTCCTTTACTTGACCAACCAAGTATGTCGGTGCCAGCTGGCACTGACAAGGCAACTCCTCCGTCGGCTCCATCTGATTTTTCAGAGCTGTCTCGGAGCCATAAGAGACTGAGGTCTCCATCCTTGGAGCCCATCCACTTGGCACCTCAGTCACCCTTGTTACAAAGTGAACATAGTCATCGTTCTTCCCACTCTTCTCGATCCTCTAGATTATCGGATCATGATGTGGAGAGAGTAGTAAGTAGGTTGCTTAAGTCACAGGTACTGGCAAAATTATTGTCCAGCCCACCTCAACAGGTATCGCCTCCAACCTCCTCTGTTTCCATTCCTCCTTCGACTATATTTAGCTCGGAGCCAGAGACCATGGATCTGCAAGTAGTAGAACTGTCAGCACCGATCATCATCTCTCCTTCGGTTCCGTCTGCTCCGATTACCTCGATTATACCTTCTATCAAGGGATCTGGGTGCTGGGGCTCTGTCATTGACTCTGAGGAGGGGAGTGGCATCGGCCCCTTCTCCGAACCCCTTCTCCCCCTCGGAGCTTCGGCACAGGTGAGCTCGGCTCCCACATTGGCCTTGGAGCCATCACCCTCGACGCGGAGAAGGACTCCTGTTTCTTCGGAGCCAGAGATTTCTCTGCCTAGAGGTTGGGATGCCTTCGAGGTCATGCGGAGTGTGCTGTCCCCCGAAACAGCTCTACTGCCAGCTCCTTTGGCTCCTCCCCTCGTGGTGTCTATTCCAACCTCTACTCCTCCTTCAGACCCTAAGCGTAGGGAACCTATGTCCCGGGACACCCCATTGGGTGATCCTTCTTCTTCCGAAGCCTCCCCTGATCACTCAGAAGAGCCTCCCCGGAAGAAGAAGTGCAAGAGGAAGCACATAGACTCCCCTGAGTCTGTCACCTCAAATACAGACATGGATGAATCGGAAGGGTCCCCAAGGTCCCCCTCTGAAGATGTTTCCTTTTCGGACATCCTTGAAATGCTTAGACAGAGGAGGGACTGGATTTCCCTAGCCCCTAACGAGGATGAGTCTGTATACCTGGACGCATTTGGTTCCCGACCTTCCACCTCCTGGGTATCTCCTTCTTTCGATCCACTCATGTCTGTAGTGGCTCGGAAGGCTTGGTCAGCTCCAGATTCTGTGGAGCCTACTCCAAGGAGACCAAACAAATTTATTACAGCCCCCCAGGACAAACAGTTCCTCTCCAAAGGTGTGCCCGTTGATGCCATGGTGGTAGCAGCAGCCACCAAGAAAGAGTTAGCAGAAACCTCTTCATCTGTTCATCCTCCAAACAAAGGGTCTCGGACGATGGACAGATATGGAAAGTGAATGTTTGCTTCAGCGACCTTTTCAATGAGGTCCCTGAACTATCTATGCCATTTTACACGTCTTCAAAGGTATCTCCTGAAAGAGCTTTGGGATACCCTTCAAGATCCTACAGCTGAGGGAGTACCAGCCAAATTAGCTTCTCAGCTTGCGACTCTTAATTCCATAGTCAACTCCTCCATGAGGCTGATTTCCTATGCAGCCGATGGAGCAAGCAGAGCCGCAGGGACAGGTATGGCTCTCTGGAGACATGCTTAGATGCAGCTGTGTCAGTTTGCAAAACCCTTTCAAGCGTCCATCACCAATACTCCCTTTGATGGCTCCTTTCTCTTTGGGCCTCAGGTGAAAGACATGTTGACCAGGTGTGAGCAGGAAGGCAAGACTCTGCCATGGGAGTCTGTTTTTCCACCCCTTCCAGACCTTATCCCAAGGGTCAGAAGAGCAGAAAGATGTGGTCCCGAAAATCCCAGGACCCTTGCCTGACACACGTGGTGATTTTTTCCCCCAGGGGCAGAGGGGGAAACAACAATAACAGACGCCACCATCGTGGCAGAGGGGGACCGCAAAACCAGGGTGACAGAGAAACCGTCTCTGCCAAGCCCTTCCAGCATCCCTGAAGGGTTGCCTGATTGCTCACCTCACCTCACCTCTGGAGGCAGTCAGGGGAAGACTTTCGCTGTACCCAAAAGCCTGGCAAAATATAACAAGAGACAGATAGGTACTATCCATTATATCCAGAGGTTACAAAATTCCCTTCCATCAATCCCCCATAGAATCAAAAAAGTCCATACCAGCTGTCCCACCCAATCTAAGGGATCAAGCAGCCACAGAAGTTTCAAGACTGCTAGAAAAAAGAGCCATTCAAGAAGTCCCCGCAGACCAACTAGGATCCGAAACTTACTCAAGATTCTGTTTAGTACCACAAAAGACAGGGGACTGGAGACCAATACTGGATATTAGCAGACTGAAGAAATCTGTATAAAAAGAAAAGTTCCAGATGGTGACACTCCATTTTCCCTTTTCTGGGTCAGGACAATTGGATGTGCTCGATAGATCTTCAGGACGCGCACTACCATATCAAGATGGACAGATGCTCCAGGAGATTTCTTCACTTCCAGGTAGGGGCCAGTCATTACTAGTTCAGAGCTTTGCCCTTTGTTCTCACCTCAGCCCCCAGGGTGTTCACCAAGTGTATGGCAGTAGTCATGGCTCACCTGAGACATCAAGGATTCCAGCTGTTTCCCTATCTAGACGACTGGCTCGTAACTGCTACCACCAGGCATCAACTCTTAGAGGCACGGGATTATACAATCACATCATGCACTCAACTAGGCATTACAGTAATTTTCAAAAAATCTGCCTTGTTGCCCTGTCAGTCCATCACATACATAGGAGCAGAATTAAACACAAAAGAAATGTTTGCAAGATTACCACAGGAAAGAGTTTCCACTATTCATCAACAAGTGTTAATTCTAATGCAGAGTAAAAGGATTCAAGTCAGATATGTCCTCCAAGCTCTAGGCTCCATGGCAGCTGCCATTCTTCTTGTCCCATTAGCGTTTCCACATGAGAATCCTTCAGTGGCTTCTTTTCATGCAGTGGTCTTTCCAGGAGCTACCCATGTCTCACATGATCTTGATCACAGAAACATGCAAAAGGCACCTTTCTTGGTGGATGATCCTCCCACTAGTAGTTCAGGGAAGACCTTTTATACAACCCCCTCTGGTAGCCACAGTGACCACGGATGCCTCACTGATAGGGTGGGGGGCATTATCTAAGCAGGACAGTCCAAGGCACTTGGCAACCTCACGAGTACCATCTGCATATCAATGTCCTAGAAATGAGAGCGGTGCTCTTAGCGTTGCAAGCCCTTCAAGACTCTCTTCCTTCCGGGACCATTGCAATCCAAATGGACAACATGTCAGTGGTATTGTACATCAACAAATAGGGCGGGAACGCGTCTTACCCCTTGTGTGAAGAAGCACTCAGACTGTGGCAATGGGTGATTTCCTCCCAACGTTTTCTGATAGCAACACACATCCCTGGGAAATCCAACTTCATAGCAGCCAGGCTCAGCAGAGCTATCCTCATGCCTCACGAGTGGTCTCTAAATCAGGAAGTTGTGGATCTTATCTTCTGCAAATGGGGACAGCCTTGCTGCAATCTATTTGCCACTCCTCTCAACAACAAATGCAGCAGCTACTTCTCCCTACTTCCTCTTCCAGGTCATATACCCACAAATGACCTCAGGGACTACTTTACGCTTTCCCCCCTTTTCCCCTAATACCAAGACTCATACAGAATGCAAAATCGTTGGTTTGCAAAATGATTCTCATTGCCCCATATTGGGCTCGACAGATATGGTTCCCAATCCTGCACCTCCACCTTCTTGATTAACCGTGGATTCTGGACCCGGTTCCAGATCTTCTGATTCATCAGTCAGGCGGGTTGCATCAATCCCTTCAAACTCTCCAGCTCACAGCTTGGTTACTCTACTTCCAACCTTAGCCAGGCTTTCCAGTATCTCCCCCAGCAGTCTGTGATATTAGTGTTTCCTCACATAAATCTACTATGAGGAAAACGTATACTAGTAAATGGAAATGGTTTTCTTACTGGGCGGAATCTAGAAATTTGGATACTTTCTCAGCCCAGTCCATGAAATTCTTGACTTTCTAGCACAACTCTTTCAGTCTGGTGCGGCTTCCGCTACCATTAGAGTACAGCTAGCTGCAATTTCTAATTTTCATATTGGTATGTTTAATTCTAGCATAATGTCTCATAAGCTCAGCAAGGCCTTTATGAGAGGAACATCTCTTC
Source organism: Protopterus annectens (assembly GCF_019279795.1). Classification (NCBI taxonomy): domain Eukaryota; kingdom Metazoa; phylum Chordata; order Ceratodontiformes; family Protopteridae; genus Protopterus; species Protopterus annectens. The sequence goes on from NC_056730.1 coordinate 434,455,702, forward strand.
TTAGACCCCCAGTTAGAGATCCTCTTCCTCCTTGGGATCTCAGTTTAGTTTTAGCTTCCTTAATTTTGCCTCCCTTTGAACCGGCAGCATCACGTTCCTTAAAATTTCTTTCTTGGAAGACACTTTTTCTGGTTGCTATCACTTCAGCTAGACATGTCTCAGAACTTCAAGCACTATGTGTTTGTCCTCCTTACCTGGGGTTTCACAAGGGCAGAGTTTCTCCGAGGACCAATCCATCCTTTATTCCTAAAGTCTGCACAGAGAACAATTTAAATCACTCCATAGATCTCCCAGTTTTCTTTCCTAATCACAGCAACAAGGCAGGTTTTTATCTCCATGGAACTAAGGGACTAAGAAAGTCAGACCAGTTATTTTTTTCTTAAGCTTTCAGCAAACAAGGCCTTCCAGTTTCTAATGTGACCTTATCCAGTTGGTTATCTGATACTATTGCCTTTATTTATCAGTTACGAAATAAAGAGCTACCAGCAAAATCAAAAGGTCATTCTACTAGAGCTTTAGCCACCTCTGTAGCCTTTCAGTCTAGGTTGCCCATAGACTCAATCTGTGCTGCTGCCACTTGGGCGAACCATTATACTTTTATCTCTCATTACAAGGTGGATATGGTCTCCCAGAGCAGAGCTTCCTTTGGTTCTACTGTTCTGAAGAGTCTGTTCCAATGAGCCAACCGGGATTTTAGGTGCTAGGGACGCTGTCCCTAACAGCAAGAATGAAGGCAAGATGGGCAAATTAACATAAAGAAATTATGTACCTACCATAATATTCCATGTTAGTTGTCTTCATCTCGCCTTCCTTCTTGCGTCCGTCACTCCTTCCCCTTTCCTAGAGGATTGAGAGGAGTTCTTTTTGTTTTCACTGGCTGAGTATCTTTTATTACTTCACATGCCAGGTATTTTATGACTCTTTCCTTGTTTAGGTGTATTGGACAACCAGTTTTTAGGTAACTGGTTACTCTAATTATGTCTAGTGTGCGCTATCACAAACGAGATCTGGGTAGCTGACACTGGGCATTTTGGGATAAGGGGTAGCCTCGAGCCATTAAACAGCTTTCGAGCTATAGAAGATGGCCGAGTCAGAGCCGAGGATCAGCTCTGAACCCAAACAGCAAGAAGGAAGGCGAGATGAAGACAACTAACATGGAACATTATGGTAGGTACATAACTTCTTTTTCAACAACATTAATAAAGAAATTATTTACAGAGTATATTCAGGAACAAGAAATGCTTCAGATTGTAAAAAAAAACTACCAGGGGATGAAATATACTAGATGTTTGTTTTCCTAAATAAATTACTGTAACTTCAAGTCAAGTTTTACCACCATTGATGTGCAGTGACCATGTGGATGTTCTTCATGTTTCACTGTTGCAGTCATCACATTTGGGTTATCTGCTTGCAGTAACCCTCAGTTGGCCTGCTTATCAAAGTCTTGGGTCCTGCATCGGTTGCTGTCTCATCTTCCATGACGTCAGGTAGTTAGGGGTATAAAGCATGCAGCCGACACCATTACATCAGTCTTTCTTGCCGTCTGCTGCCCGAAGCAGAAGCAGATGTCCTTCATGGATGCATCTGCAGTCATAACAACTGGGTTGCCCTGTCGGCCGGAGCCCTTCCAAAGTCGGGTCCCGCTTCGCTGATGTCGCACTTCACCCGACATCATCTTGTTGTTGGCCGGGTATAAAAGCATCAGCCACGCCATTTTCTTCAGTCTTTCTACCAAGCAGAAGCGTGTTCGCAAGTGCCGGTCGGTCGGATCCAGAGATTACTTCTACGAATACTCACTTGAAGACTTCTAAAGCTAAGTACCCGTTGGGGACTCTTTCTTGCCTCAGCCGATGTCAGAAAAAGTTAATAATTGTTTAACCTGTGGGAACAAATACCTCATAAAGATTTCCCTCTTACTGCCTGCCTTGCTTAGGCCCAGCCAGCAGCCTGTTCGTCCTGTGCTTCTTTCAACCGTCGGAGTTTGCAGAACAGTTTTCGGTTCTGATTTGGATCCTCATTCTGCCAAAACAAAGAAAAGACCGACACAAACCATGGTTACAAACTGATCAAAATACAGCTGAATCTACCTCTACCACTGAGGTCCCTGCTAACACTCTTGAATCGGCCTCACAAATTTTACCGGTGCTTACCACTGACTTATCAGACACCATTCCCTTGGATGTCTCTACCCCAGCACGTGGTGCTGCTAGGCCTCCAGCATCCTTGTCCATTAAGGCCTTCAGGGCTAAAGCAGCCAAGACTACTAAAACAGTGCCTGTTAAACCCCCTCAACCAGGCCCTCTTCCAGTTCTCAAATGCTTACTTTGGCAGAAGATTTAATTTCATTAATTAGGATCTCAATCTCACCCAGACAGGGCCTCTCAGCCCCCAGAGAAGAGACCTAGGGCAGAGCCCCATGAGCCAGTGTCCTCTGATGATTCTGCTGATGAATCAGACATAACTGACCAGCCAGAGGCTCCTTTCTCCAATTTTGAAGATTCTGATGCTGAAGAATCCATTCCAGCTGCTTCCCACCAGATGAATTCTCCTTTGGGAAACCTTGCATGCCATGCGAGAACAGTTCCAATGGCAGCAACAGGATTTTTCAGACTCCAGGAAAAGACTTAGGACCTTTTGCACCTTCCACAGCACAGGCCCTTAGCTATACCTCCTGTTCTCTCTGTGGTGGATGATGCTTTCAATGATGTCTGCTCCAGATTCTTTACCCCAGCCCCTGCCAAACAGACAGATTTTACAGGGTGCCAGATACTCATCACCACCTTTACAAGGCCCCTCTTGCAGACCCTATTTCCCAGGGTCCCAAGGCAGTATAGCTAAAACCCTGTTCCTTCTGAAGGGAAGCAAGGTCATTAGACAGATGGGGTAAAGGTTTACACTTCAGCCACTCTCTCAGCTAGAGCTTTAAACTGTCAGTTTCACATGATACAATACCAAGAGTTTATGCTTGATCAGTTAACTAAAAAGCTAACCACTGATGAATCTCTTGATAAGAAATATGTATTAGAAATGGTAAATAACATACAGCAAGTTAGTAACCACTCTTTAAAATGTGGCTATGATGCACTGGAGGCTTCATTTAGATCAGCCATGACTGGCACTGTAATTAGAAGGCATGCATGGCTAAAGGAGCAAGCTTTACCAGATCATGTTAAATCTAAATTGCTAGATGCTCCTATGGATAAAACAAGTTTGTTTGGTACACCTGCCCAGCAGGTTATGAAGAAATGGAAGAAAAGGCAAAATCAGTCCAGACAGTTAAAGATTTCTTGCAGGTTCAACCCCCAAGGTTTAGCAGGAACTGGCCTGCCAAAAGTGGTCCTTTCCACAAGACCTCAAGAGGCAGGAATAGACGTTCCAGAGGCAGAAACCAATCCAGAGGAGGTGCCTACAGAGGACGACAGTGGCAAGGTAACAACAGAGGCACAGACTCAACATCTGCCACTACATCAACACAGCCACAGTGACTTAATCCTAAACCCGCCTACCAGGGAACAAATAGCAGCTCCTCTAGGCGGAAAGCTAACCTTATTTTCAAAAAACTGGCACCACATAACAAAGGACAAGTGGATTTTACGAACCATAGATCAAGGTTACCGGTTCCACTTCCACACTTTACCAGACAAAAGAGGAATGCCAAATCTACCTCCAAAAGACAGGCTCTACAACAGATAATGGAGTTAGCAAACATGAGAGCTGTGGAGAAAGTGCCAACAGCAGAGCAATGAAAGGGGTTCTACTCCAGACTATTCCTAGTTCCAAGAAAGGAAAAAAGTTGGAGACCAATTCTAGACCTGTCCACCCTGAATACTTACATCATTGTCCCAAAATTCAAAATGCTGACCCTACAGCAACTTCTTCCCATGCTGGGCAAGGAGTGTTGGCTGGTAACTCTAGATCTCAAGGAGGCATACCTGCACGTCCCCATTCGACCAATCTGCAGAAGATACCTCAGATTTCTTGCAGGATCAGACCACTATCAATTCTCAGCATTGCCCTTTGGCAGAGTATTCACAAAATGCCTGGCATCAGTAACGCCCATTGCAGACTACAGGAATTCAAATTTATCCATACCTGGACGACTGCCTGATACAAGGAGACAACAAAAGCAAGCTGACAACAGATTTACAAAGGGTCATTTACTTGCTTCAAGCACTGGGATACACAGTCAATTTACAAAGTCAAGACTGATACCATCCCAGACAAGGACTTTCCTGGGGCGGAATTGGACACAGTAAGACAAATGGCATTCCTAACTACAGAAAACAAAAAGAACTCCCTCTTTACTTCTTGGCACTAACAAAACTGAACAAGTTAACAGCAAGAAAGGTACTGCAGGCCTTGGGTTTCATGGCATCATGCATAATCTTGGTTCCATTTGCCAGACTACATATGAGAAAACTACAGTGGTACCTAAAGAATTTATGGTCCCAACACAGACACAGCCTAGAAACGGAAATCCCACTAATACCATGCTTAAAACAGGAGTTCCTATGGTGGGCTCAGGCATGCCAGTCAAACCCAGGCCTGCCAAGCGCTCGCAAGGGGTCAAGCAAGCCAGACCATCACAACAGATGCTTCAGACCTAGGATGGGCGCATATGCTGGACAAATGCACAAGGATTGTGGACACAGGACCAACTTCACCTGCACATCAACCTAAAAGAAATGCTGGCAGTAAAACTGGCAATCCAAAAGTTCAGACCATTTCTCAAGGAGGACCACTTGATGATAAGGACAGACAACACCACAGTCATGTGGTACATCAACAAACAGGGAGGCACTCATTCTTACCCCTATGCAGAATGACTTTGGAGCTGTGGACCCTGGCACTCAGCTACAACATCCAGTTACAGGCAATATTTGTGCCAGGAAAAGAAAACTCTCTAGCAGATATGTTAAGCAGGACCACATCGGATGCCCAATGGCAGCTGCACCCGGATATCTTCAAGACCATCTCGAAGAAATGGGGAATGCCTCAGATAGATCTATTCGCATCACCTTTCAATCATCAGCTCAAAAATGCACAAGGACATTCAGCATGGAAAGTGGACTCGCTCTCCTTCAGCTGGAAAGGCCTTACAGCATATGCATTCCCACCTCTTCCTTGATACACAAAGTACTACTAAAATCAAGGAGGAACGAAGGATAATCCTGATAGAAACTGGCCAAGACAGCATTGGTACCACTGCTGAGGAGCATGTCTTGGAACAATATGTGGCCAATACCCTGATGCCTTTGATGCTAACTCAGAACAACTTCAGCACCATGCATCCAAACCTAAAAACGCTGCAACTGACTGCATGGAACATCACATAGCAGCTGCTAATATAGAACTTTCACAAAGAGTTAAAGACATTATTCTTGAAGCACGCAGGCCTTCAACTAGAAGGAATTATGCTGGGAAATGGAAAAGGTTTGTCATTTGGAGTTCTGAAAGAGGAAAAGATGTATCAAACATAGATATGCCTAACATTCTGGAGTATCTGGCCGAACTACTTCATTCAGGCCTGTCCTACTCCTCCATCAAGATTCATGCTTCAGCTATTTCAGAAGAATACAGCCTTGATCCACCTGTTTTTTCACACTCTTTGCTCAGGCAGTTCCTCAGAGGAATCAAGAATGTAAAACCTCCAAGGAAACCACCATTGCCAGCTTGGGACTTGAACTTTGTGCTAGAAAAATTGACACTATCACCTTTTGAACCAGCAGCAACAGCAGACCTACAACACCTGTCATGGAAAACTGCTTTCCTACTGGCAATTACTTCAGCAAGGAGGGTTTCAGAACTACAGGCCTTAATGGCAGTGCAACCCTTTCTAATCTTCCACCAAGATAGAGTGTCCATGAGGACTAATCCTACATTTATGCCTAAGGTGGTATCCAGAGTGTCTTTAAACCAAGCAATCCACCTACCTACCTTCTTTCCCAACCCACAAAACAGAGGGAAAGAATACTGCATACCTTGGATGTCTACTACTTGGACAGAACAAAAATAGCAGAAAGACTGACCAACTTTTAGTAGCCTATGCAACAGGAAGGGCTATTTCAAACAGACAATCCAAATGGATAGGAAATTGCGATTCTGTTACTCCTTCCATGGAAAACCAATTCCACAGAACATAAGACCTCATTCTACAAGGGCACAGCCACTACCACAGCCTTCTTACGAGGAGTGGCTACCAAAGACATTATTCTACTTGGACCTCCGTGCATACATTTGCCAAGCATTATAATTTACCTCTATATTCCAGATCCCGAGCAGGGTTTGCCACTGCTGTTCTGCAGGGATCCTAAACACACCATAATCTACTTTTATCCTCCTCCCTAGTTGGCTATGGTATTCTACCCAGTTGTTATGACTGCAGATGCATCCATGAAGGACATAGTACAGTTTTAAATGTAGATGCATCTGCAGTCATCCTTCCCCTCTGTGGTACTCCTAGGGTGTTTACCCTTCTAATAGCTAGTGGGGGATTTCTTTCATGGTGTATTTGTTTGTATTTATGTACATACATGCTTATTTTTGTGTTTACCTCTATCTTTTGGAAACATTGGCATCTATCCAAAATTTTTAGCCTTCTGTAGGGCTTCTGGCATCTGGGGCAAGAAACACTGAAGAAAATGCTGATGCTTTCCGAAGACCAACAGAGATGACGTCGGGTGAAGTGCGACATCAGCGACAGGACAACCCAGTTGTTATGACTGCAGATGCTATCCAATTCGGACATCTACATTTATGGTAGGTACAAAACTGTACTTTTGCAAGTGTCGGTCAGCCGACTCCTGAAATTTTCATTTTCGAGTTTCAGAACTGAAGTCTTCAACTAAAGCCAAGTACCCCGTTGGGGAAACTTTTTCTTGCTCTAAACTGATGTCAGTAAAAGTTGATAATTGTATTTCTTGTGGAAAGCAAATACCTCATAAAGATTTTAATTCGTACTGTATTCCTTGCCTTGGCCCTGACCACGACGTACCTCTCTGTCAGTTTTGTGCCTTCTTTAAACCACAAACTGTTCGTAGTTGGTACATTTTCACTTCTAAATATTTTGGTACTCAGTTCAGTTACCCAGATATGCTGTCAGTAAGCCACCTGAATACCGACATTCGAAAAAATGCAAAGATAAAGACAGAGACAGGCTGCCTAGGTCCAAAGGTGACGACGATGCTTCTCCTAAGCTAGTCGCCGGTACTCAGTGAGGTACTTTCGCAGCCCCTGTTACCCGCTACTTCAGATTCGCAGGCCTCTATTGAGACGCATTAGGAGTCCGGTATGCCACAAGATGCTTCAACTGTGGAACCTGTGGATGTTTCTACCTTGGATGGGTCTGGAGCCGCTGTGCAGGCACCGGCTTCTGAGGGTGTATTCAGGCCTACTGACTTGCATATTAAACCGACAACATCTTCTTCTTCTAGGCCTAAAACTCGAACCATGCCTAGGAAACCGATGCCCAGACCACATGGTCAGGCCTCTATGCCTAAAAAACAAATGATAGGAATTTCTGAAGACCTTATTACTTTAATCAGGGGAAGCAAACCTTCCCCCTCTAAGAGTCCTAGGACTGAATTTGCTTATGATACTTCTGACCAGGATTACTCTGATTCTAAAAAGAGGCTTAGAGATTTCTTACTCCTGCCCCAACACAGGCCTTTAGCTATCCCTCCTGTGCTGGACATTGTTGACGATGTCTTTTCGGAATCTAGCTTGGTCCCTGACTCTTTACCTCCTGCTCCCAGAAAACCTGATAGATATTACAGGGTTCCTGATTCTCACAAGTTCCTTTTTAAAAATCCTACTGTGGATCCTGAGATCATTTCACGGGGACCAAAGGGCATTAAGGCTACTACTGCCAAAAATCCAACCCCCTCTGATAGAGATTCCAGGGCCCTGGATAGATGGGGTAAGAAGGTACACACCTCTGCAACCTTGGCCATCAGGGCCTTAAATTGTCAGTTTCATATGTTAAAGTATCAGCAGCATATTATTGGCTTGCTTAAACAGAAATTATGTTGATTCCTGATTGTGCTGAAAATAAGGATTTACAAGATTTAATGCATTCTGCTGAACAGGTTGGAAAACATACTTTGTAATGTGGTTTTGATTCACTAGTGGCATCTTGCAGGGCTGCTGTCACCGGGTCTGTACTTAGAAGGCATGCTTGGCTTAAGGAGCAATCTTTGCCAGATCATGTTAAAACTAAATTGCCAAATTCTCCCTTAAATTAGGACTGCCTGTTTGGTGACAAAGCAGAAGAAGTTTTTAAAAAGATGGAGGAAAAAGCTAAATCTATGCAAACCTTTAAAAATGTATTACAAGTGCAGCCTCCTAGATTTAGTAGGCATTGGCCCTCAAAAAATTGGTCCTTTCCTGCCTCTTCCAGGACTTCTCAGTTCAAACCCAGAACCAGCAGAACACCCAGGCTTCAGTCCCAGGGTATGCACAGGACTAAGCAGTGGGGGGCTCCCACTTCCAAATCAGGGAGTAGTAGTACCCTATGGTAAGCTGTCTCAATGACTTAACTTTAAAACTTCCAAGCACTTCTCAACTGATTGCTCCTTTAGGGGGAAAGATTGCTCTGCAAGCAAAAAACTGGGAACTCATTACCCAGGACAAATGGGTTTTAAACAGTTTCCCAAGGATACAGATTTCACTTCCACACATTACCAACCCCAAACTGTTGGCCAGATCTACCCCCAAATCAGTGGGTAGAGGCTCAAAAGCAAGTACTATCTCTCTTAAGGTTAAAGGATATTCAGACTGTACCAGAAGAGGAAAAGGGACAAAGTTTCTACTTAAGACTTTTCCTGGTACCCAGGAAAGACAACTCATGGCCTCCTATCCTGGACCTGTCTATGCTAAACATTTTTTTGGTGATTCCAGAATTCAAGATGCTAACTCTTCACCAGTTGCTTCCCATGATGGGCAAAGATGCCTGGTTGGCAGTACTGGATTTAAAGGAAGCCTACCTGCACACTCCAATCAGGGAATCTTGCAGAAAATACCTACGCTTCAAAGCAGGCTGCATGCACAATCAGTTCTCTGCACTGCTCTTTGCCTTATCTACTGCTCCAGTCATTGCATTTTGCAGGCAAAGAAATATTCAAATATACCCATAACTGGACGATTGTCTAATTCAGGCAGAGAGCCAGGACATACTTCTGAATCATCTGGCATTTGTACAAAAGGTGTTAACTTGTCTGGGGTACACCATAAATGAAAAGAAATCACAGCTGGTACCCAGTCAACAAATTATATTCCTGGGAGCAAGCTTGAACACAACTTCCTAGATGGCTTTCCTCATGCCAGAGAAACAAATTCATTTGACAAGTTACTTCAAACTAGTGGCCACAAAAACCCTGCTATCTACAAGGCAAATACTGCATGCCTTGGGGTTCATGGCCTCGTGCATTCTACTAATTCCATATGCAAGACTGCATATGAGGAAACTACAATGGTATCTAAAAAGCCTATGGTGTCAACATTCTCAGGATCTAGAAGCAATGATTCCTATCATACCTTGCCTATGGTTAGAATTCCTTTGGCGGGCAGAGGCCTGCCACCAAAACAAAGGATGGTAATTCACGCTACCCCCTGCTGCCCAAACCCTAACAACAGACGCATCAGATTATGCATGGGGGGCTCACCTGGCAGGGAAGTGCATTCAGGACAAATGGAACCCAAGTCAAATGCACCTGCATATCAGTCAAAAAGAAATGTTAGCTGTACAGAATGCTCTGACAGGCTTCAAGGACCACATTCTTCCAGGACAATTAATGGTAAAGACGGACAACACCACTATTATGTGGTACATAAACAAGCAGAGGGGTACCCATTCTTGACCCCTCTGCAGACTAGCCATGGCTCTGTGGAACACAGCCTTGAGCTACCAAGTTCATCTACAAGCTCAATTCCTGCCAGGAAAACAAAATACACTGGCAGATGAACTAAGCAGAAATCTCATGGACCCACACGAATGGAAACTGGAACCAAAGATTTTCAACATGTTGATCAACAAATGGCAGATCCCAGATATAGACCTGTTTGCCTCCCCCCAGAACTACCAGTTGGGCAAATTCTGCACAAGGATTCCCCACAAACAAGCTTGGAAAGTGGATGCTCTGTCCTTCAGCTGGAAAAATATATCAGTTTATGCCTTTCCTCCTCTGCCTCTCCTCTCCAAAGTACTACTAAAGATCAAACAGGAAAAACCAAGGATGATACTGATTGCACCAGACTGGCCACGCCAACACTGGTACCCCTCTTGTGCAGTGTGTCACAGCTGGCCCCATGGCACCTACCTCAGACCCCTACCCTGCTGTCTTAGCAGGAGAGCCAGATTCTGCACCCCCAGCTTCAAACCCTGAACTTGGCAGCCTGGCTAATTACCTAATCTCTCCGTTACCATCCCTCAGTAAACAAGTGTTGGATGTCATTTTGGAGGCAAGGAGGCCTAGTACTAGAAAATCTTATGCTGAAAAATGGAAAAGATTCTGTGCCTGGAACCAAACTTAAGGGATGGCCACAACAGCGCCCAATTTACCTCAAATTCTTCAAAACTTAACTGAGATGCTTCACAAGGGCCTTTCCTTTTCCTCCATCAAAATTCACACCTCAGCTATTTCAGCTCATTACAACACAGAACCACCCCTCTTTTCTCACCCACTGCTCAAGCAGTTCCTCAGAGGGGCCAAAAACTTAAGACCACCCAGGAGAGCCCCAATTCTAGCCTGGGACCTAAATTTTGTATTGGAAAAACTCACTCTTCCTCCATTTGAGCCAGCTGCAACTGCAGAGTTAAAATTCCTTTCTTGGAAAACAGCTTTCCTTTTACCAATCACTTCAGCAAGAAGGGTATCTGAATTACAGACCCTTATGGCAGTGGAACCTTTCATCATCTTTCATGCGGACAGGGTGTCCCTCAGGACCAATCCCTCTTTCATGCCCAAGGTGGTATCTAGTGTGGCTCTTAATCAGTCCATTCATTTGCCAACCTTTTTTTTCTAATCCACAGAACAAAGGGGAACATGTACTGCACTCCTTAGATGTGCACAGACAACTTAGATTTTACTTGGATAGAACTAAACCTCAAAGGAAATCTGAACAACTGCTGGTGGCATTTCCTGCAGGGGCAGAGGGGAAGGCTATTTCAAAGCAAACCATTTCTAAATGGATAGGCCATTGCATTCATTTCTGCTATAAGCACCATGGAAAACCTATCCCACAGGGGATTAGACCCCATTCAACCAGGGCTGCATCTACCTCTACAGCCTTTCTCAGAGGTGTCCCTACCAGAGACATCCTAGAAGCTGCTACCTGGAGTTCTCTACATACTTTCGCCAAGCATTACCATTTGGCAATTTTCTCTAAATCCAGAGCTGGCTTTGCCACTGCAGTCTTGCAGGGCTTTATAGCTGGTCCTAATGCTACCTAAACTCCTCCTCCCATTCTTAGCTTTGGGAATCTACCCAAATGTGGTGACTGCAACAGTGAAACATGAAGAACATAGTACAGTTGTGTACACTTACCATAAATGTAGATGTTTGAGTGTATTCACTGTTGCAGTCCTGGTTACCTTCCCTCCAGCCCCCTGACTTCTTTTGGCTATACCTCTATTCTCCTTTACTATAATTAAAAGCTTTTTGGTGTATTTGCTTTTTTGTTGGAGGTATAACTTTGTATATGTATATATATATATATATATATATATATATATATATATATATATATATATTGATATATATATATATATATATATATATATATAATTGCTTCCCATTAAGGGGGGCACCTGACATCTGGGGCAAGAAAAACTGATGTAATGGCGTCGATTGCATGCCTTATACCCCTGACTACCCGACGTCATGGAAGATGAGACAGCAACCGACGCAGGAACCAAGACTTTGATAATCAGGCTGACTGAGGGCTACTGCAAGCAGATAACCCAAGTGTGATGACTGCAACAGTGAATACACTCGAACATCTACATTTATGGTAAGTGTACACAACTGTAGTTTATAAAGGTTAATCTGTTGCTAGATAAAGAAATCTAACCCAATGCACAGAAGACTAATTACAGATTATAGGGAAGCAAAACAGTTACTATATAAAACTAAATGGAGTGAGGTGTTCAGTGGAAAAACTGCAGATGGAATGTGGAAAGTTTTGAAAGAGAAATTGTGTGAGTGCAAAAAGTCAAAAAAATGTTTAACATCAGGATCTAGGCACGCAACATCAGGGGTGTATATTTCCATAAGAAGAAGAAACCTGATTAAGGTGAGAGGCAAAAAATATAAAAAAATGGAAGAGAGGACAAACTACAACTTTGAAAACTGAAATAAACAAGCTGGACAAACATATTAAACATGGTGTTAGACAAGATCAAGAGAAATTTGAAGAAAATTTATATAAAGACATTGAGCATAATAGGAAACCTTTTTATAGATACATAAGATGTGGAAGGAGTCAAGATACACAAGTTGATAAACTGTGTGCAGATTCTAAAAATTATTCTCAGACACAACAGATTACAGATAAATTTACAAAATCTTATGCAAAACAGTTTGGCTCCACAAAAGGGGTTGGTAAGTTGTCCTAGTGACATCCAGGTAACCCCACATACTGGAATCAGATTAGATTATATTGAAAAAGAACTGTGCAAACTGGATCCAAGCAAAGTGCAGGGAGGAGACGGAATAAGTAACAATGACCTGAGAACACTTGAGCAGAACTTACACTGCCATTACATCTATTATTCACTAGGTCATACAAATATGGGAAGATTCATCAAGATTGGAGACATGCACTTATTAAACCTGTCTTTAAGGGAAAGGGGAGTAGGACAACCCCAGAATCATATAGACCCTTAAGTCTACTTTCATGTTGTAGAAAAATAATGGAGACGGTAATACTGTATACATTATTGCCAGAACTTGATAGGTTGGGACTTAAAACCATATATCAGCATGCATATGTTGAAAATAATTCTATTACCATCTGTAACATGATGTTCTGTAACAATATAATAAGAGCTATGAATTAAAAATTGTGCTGTGATGTGAGTTATATAGATTTAACTTCAGCATTTGACAAGGTCATACACAAAACACTGATCAATAATTTAGTAGAACTAGGTATTAATGTACTGTTGATAAGATGGATAGCTGCATGGCTTACAAATAGCACATGGCAAGTATCACACACCAACTGGACAGGTGAAATCCTTGGTTGCAGTCAAGGTATCCCACAGGGCTCTGTCCTAGGCCCTTTCTTGTTTAGATTGTATCTTTCAGACCTTACTTTTTCATCTGAGGTGTTCTACAGTCTATATGCTGACGAGCTGAAATTGTGTAAACTGATTACAAGTGTTACAGATAAGGCATGTCTGCAAAATAATTTGACTAAATTGACCATTTGGGCACAAGAGAATAATATGTCGATAAATACATCATAAACTGAAAGGTGAATATTTAATACAGCACACAGTGATTGAAACTGTAGACTCATTTAAGGACCTGGATATATGGGTAGATTCAGGTATGAGTTTTTCTAATCATATCAACCAATTGACTAATGATAGTTATAAACTGTAGGTTGTATAAAAAGATTTATAAAGTCTAGGAAATCAAACATAATGAAGTCATTATTTGTTAGTTTCATTAGACCCAAACATGAGTATGGAATAACAATATAGAAACCCTATAGGAAAACAAGCATGAATAAACTGGAAAGAATACAGCAGAAATATACCAAGGGCATCCATGGATGTGAAAAACTAAGTTATTATGAAAGACTAAAATATCTGAACTTGTACAGTGTCTCTTACAGATATTTAAGAGGAGATCTTATTCAAGTATATAGGGCATTTAGCGACAACTACGTCTGGGAATGTTTGGGTTTATTAAAAAGTACTAGAGAATCATCAGACAACCCGTGTAGAATATTCTATAGGAATGAGAAGTGTACTAACTGGTTCTCTGACAGAGTAGCTGATGTTTGGAATAGACTACCAAATTACATTGAAGCAAGTAGTAGTTTCAATACTTTTAAGAACAGCCTGGACATTTGTTATGGGAACAAGTGTTTTGGTATATTGGCAAGCTAGAAGGGCATTAATGTCTGTGCTTGAAACATTTGTATGTATGTATGTATGTCCACCTCATGTTCGTTAACCAGTGTAAAACAAAATATGATACCCGAGTTCATAGGCACAACATATAGTAATCGGTGGAACAGTGCTTACAGTACATGTTTGGTGCTCTCTAACACCTGTCTCCAGCTGCTGAAACAGGTCTGTTTGGCACCACTTCAGATCAGTGTACCAGTGCTGATACTCACCATCCAGGTAATCCTGGTAAGCTTGTGCCAGGCATTCACTTTGCTTAGAGGACCATCATATCTCCCCAGCAGGTAGTTGGAAAAATCTCTGTGAAGTAGGAGCATGAAAATCTTGCTCTCCTTAGAACATCAAGCGGGAACATTGCAGTATAAAGTGCCTGAGGAAGTCATGCCCATTACACAGGTCCATTCAAGGAACAAAATGATAGATGGTGTACAAGGACACACATTTGGTCATCACATGATGCACATCATACCATAGCAACATGGTGCTGCCGTTCCTTAATATTGCAAAGTCTTGGTGCTACAGGCTCACAGAGTCTGTGTGTATGAGCATACTGGTCACATTTCGATGGAGCTGTTCTAAGCATGGCTGGCACTGGGCAGGCTATATAACACATTATGTTCCAAATACACTTCTGATACACAGCTGATTTATTGGCATAATCTCAGTAAAATGCCCTTTAGTGTAGTATGAAGCATAGGTGCCATTTTGCATGAAAACACCTGCAGTGTAGTCCAGCCAAGCAGGTGGTCAGCACCCATGGTGTGTTTGAGTGGAGAACATTGTACAGGGGCATGACACTGTAAAGTCCAGTTGTGGGGGGGGGTGCAGATCCACAGCACTGGGCATAGAGAGAGAAGGATAGGACATGAAGACACCAGTACACAGTGCTAGGGATGGCTGTGGATTGTAAGAGGATGGGTTAAGAGGGTATGCATATCCCTATATGTTGCCAATATACAGATGCAGGAAGGGTGTATAGGGAGCCCATGTCCATAGCAGCAGAGTGTACATGTGGGTAGGATATGAGCAGATCTACAACGCCCAGCTAATCAGCTGCATAATGAAGGAAACCACTGGCTGTAGTTGGATGACTTCTGCAGATTGCCTGGAACATCCATTCACTGAGGTGCAATCCACAGGTGTACAGAGCTTGCCCTGACCCCTTTTTGAAAGATTCACAGACCTGGACAATGTGGTGTTAAGGTAACCCTCCAGGTGCAAACATATGTATCCTGAACTAAAAGGATATGGACAAAGATGTATTAGGACCATGTGTGAATGTTGTGGCCAGCTGTAATAGGTCTCTGTAATAGTTGTAATGAAGGACAACTGGTGTATGCATGCAATCCATGTCTGATGATGGCTAGTGAACCCACATACTCCAGTGATGGCTTTAATGTGGGAGGTAACCTAGGAATGACCATCAGATTAGAACTATCCAATATAGTTAATACTTATCCAAATCATAAACTCCCCCACCCGTACCGATAAACACAATAAAAGGCAATCACTACTAGACTGGATACTAACTAATAAGCCAAACGTCAACCACCAATCTGTCTGCCTTCCCATAAGCATTAATGATCACACCCCCACATTTCTGCTACACAAAAACTTCATATCAAACCTCACAGTCCATATAAATACATATGTAGCAGAAAACATTTCTCCCCCACCCTATTTAATCAACTACTTCTCAGCTGTGACTGGTCACCTCTTACATATCTACAACTAGATCATGCAGTAGATAACCATACTTTCCTTAAAATCCTAAATAGTCTAGCCCCAACAAGAAAGATTCGCACCAAAGCAAAACAACTGCCTTGGCTATCCCCCAGAACAAAACTATTAATTAAACAAAGGGACAAAGCAAAAGCCCTCTACCTCTCCTCCAAAGACAATTCTATGCTTATACATTACCAGCAGCTTAGATATCAAACTTAGGCAAAAATCAACCAGGACAAAAAATATTACTTCCAATCCTCCCAAGAAAAACACCTACATAACGCTCAAAAATTCTGGCAGAATATCAATCTCCTCAACCCTGGCAGACCCCCCACCCCCTCTCCTTCCACTTCGAATACCTCTGAACCTCTAGTTTCTCAGATTAAGTTTTACTTCATAAACTCTATCTCCAGCCTGCTACAATGCCAGCAAAACTCACCACTCACTACCCCCTCCCCTAAATCTAATTCAACAGACTCCCTCACTTTTAAACCTATTCAAACATCCTTTATAAAAAAGCTTCTAAGCAAACTAAAACCTTGTAGCCTAGCTGCTGACCACCTACCAAACGAATTCCTAAAGATCACAGCCCCATCTATTGCCTACCCTATCTCAATACCCATCAATCGATCTATCTCCGAAAAATATGTACCCAACCTTTGGAAAATAGCCCACATCACCCCTCTCCACAAGGGAGCCCCCTCCACAGAGATTGCAAATTACCGCCTCATAGCAATACTCCCACCCATAGCCAAAATCCTTGAAAAATGTATTTACCAACAACTCCTAGAGCACCTTACATCAAATAACCTTCTAGCTGACACACAGCACAGTTTCTGCCCCAAGCACAGTACTGATACTGCCCTTATTGCTTTCTCAAACACCATTCACCACCTTATGAACAACGGTGAATTTGTCTCAGCTGTATTCCTTGATATGTCACTAGCTCCTGACACCATATCCCACCAACTTCTCCTAAATAAACTTGCCACTTTCAGCCTCAGTCAATCAACCCTATCTTGGTTCCACAGTTACCTATCAAACAGAGAGCAAGCCACCAAATGGGACCAAAACCTCTCTCCCTTACTGTCTGTCAACACAGGTGTTCCCCAAGGGTCCATTTTAGCCCCCCTTCTATTTATCATTTTCACAAATGACCTCATATCAGCTACCACATTATCCACAATAATACAGTACGCAGATGACACTATCGTATCTGCCCCATCCCCACTAGAACTTCAGGAAAAGACACACAAAGCATTCCAGGAAACAGAATCTTTTCTTACTAGCCATCTCAACCCAAAGAAAACTAATTTAATAAACTTTACAAACAAAGCTAAAAAGTACACCTCTCCCCCCACCCGTATTCTATTCACAACAATTGAGCCTACTAACCAGGCCAAACTACTAGGTGTCATCATAGACAGCCACCTAAAATTTGACATTCATATATCCCAAACAATCAAAAAGGTTCATGCAAAACTCTGTGCTCTCTACAGAGCAAAACCATTCTTAGCAGCTCAAGCAAGACTAGCCACAGTTAGATCTTAGCTTATGTCTACTCTGCTGTACTGCTCACAAATTTTCACCAACTTACATAAAAACGACCTTCAAAACCTAGAATCCTGCTACAACAAAATAGCTAAGTTTGCAACCAATCTCCCTCATAAAGCTCATCACTGCACTGCTCTAAAGCAATTGAACTGGCTAGAACTGCCTCACATCTTAACTTTAAATCAACTTGTCCTCACCCAAAAAATTATTCAAAACCCTCTCGCTTGCCCTGCCATCTCCTCCCTTATTCGGCCACAAACATGTAACAGAGACCTCAGATCCTCTAACAAACCACTGCTCAAGGTTACTCACTCCCGAAACTCCCACGGAGACTCCCTCTATTCAAACAAAATTGCTAAGTACTGGAATTCCCTCCGCTTAAGCTTACAAAGTACCCCATCCTATCCTGAATTCACACACAGGCTAAAAGAACACCTCAATAACAACTGGCTTTGCCCATATTGCTCTCCTGGATAATGTCCTTTACCTCCACACACACTATTTTTTTCCTAACCTCTTCCCAAAATACTTCTACTCCCTCATTTTCTAAATTTCCCACTACATCTCTTCCTTGCACTACCTCTTTTACCTCTTTACCTTCTAAGTGCTATATTCTCCCCTCCCTTTCTGCCTAATCCTCTCCCTTCTGCTCACCTCCCACAAAAATATGCAACTTATCAAATGACTCTTTACAATTTCTTACAACTGTGTAAGCTAATATCCTAAGGATGTACTACCCAGTCGATTCTCTGATCTTTGTTATGTAACTATTCTAGTGCTCCTTAGCTATGGAGCTAATCTTTGTTATGTAACTATTCTAGTGCTCCTTAGCATGGAGAACATCGATATCAGTGCAGTAACAGAAACCTGGTTCAAGGCTCCTGAGAGCACCCCAGCACTACCAGGTTATATCTCATACCATGATTTTCAGCCCCAAAACTTGGACCGAACCACAAAAGGAGGGGGAGTATCAATATTCGTCAAAGATACCCACACCTCCAGGTTGGTGGCACAGCACGAAGCATCAGAGACTATCCATGTGCAACTAACAGTGGGTAAAACTGCCTTCCAGTTTATAGCCTGCTACAGACCACCCTCCCAAACCCAGGAACCCCACTCGGCCTTCCTGAGAACACTGGAAAATATGAAGGTCTCTCCAAACACCATTATATTGGGTGACTTCAACTACCCAACCATAGACTGGGAGCATTACTCTAGCTCCAACACCCTAGCCCAAAGGTTCCTAGAATTTATAAACTCAAATGCTATGGAACAACTTGTTACCACTCCCACAAGAGGGGAAAACATACTGGACCTGATCATTACCAACATGGGGGACTCTATGCTGCAGACCAGAAGTGTATCCCTCACTGGTAAGATCAGACCATAAACTAATCTCACTGGATATCCACATCCCGACCCCACCCCCTGCCCAAAAAACCACAGTGAAAAACTTCTCTAAAGCAAATTTCACACTCCTCAAAACCGAGGTGGAATCCATCAAAGCCCCCCGGGCCTGTGGATAATACGGCCCAGACCGCAAAATCCTTTATAAATGCATTATAACACCTTCAGGAATGCATGGATCATGTAATCCCAAATAAAACCAAGACCCAATCCTCCAAAGGCAGACGTCCTGTCTGGTGGACCCCAGCCATAAACAAACTATACAAAAGAAGGAGGAAGCTACTACATGATAAAGCAAAATCCCAAAAAGGGAAGGCATCTCTGATCAGTATTAGCAAAAAACTACGGGCACTCATAAAATCGTCTAAGGCCAGCTTCGAGAGAAAAATTGCCCAGGACACTAAGGATAATCACAAGGCTTTCTTTAGTTATGTTAGGAACCTGGGTGGGAATTCCCAGATATGCACAGAATTAGTCCAAAATGACAAAAAATACACTGAACCCACAGACATTGCTAACATCTTAGCTGACAGGTTCAGCGCAAACTTCTCCCCCCCCTCCCCACCAAAATATCTATCCCAGCAGAGTGCTGCCCCCCTGACATCTCAGATGCTCAGGTAAGAGCTGCCCTCTCCAAAGCAAGAAACACAGCATCAATGGGACCAGACGGTGTCCCGGGCTGCGTCCTACATGAACTCCAAGAAGAGCTAAACCCAACCTAAAACTACTGTTCAATCTCAGCCTTACTACAGGATATGTACCCAAAGAGTGGCGTACAGCAACAGTGGTCCCTCTCCACAAAGGTGGTGCCTCAACGGATCCTGGAAACTATCACCCCATAAGTCTCACTAGCTTGGTCTGCAAAGCTATGGAAAGGATCATCATGGACCTTATAAATAAAGATATTGGGGACCTACAGACACTGGATCCTACCCAGTTCGGCTTTGTTAAGGGCAGATCCTGCCTCTTAAACCTGGTCAATTTCTTTGAAACAGTCACCAAGGCCATTGACAAGGGAAGGTGGTCCACACAGCCTACCTGGACCTCGCAAAAGCCTTCGATACAATACCCCACTCAGGCATTATAGATAAGCTCACCAGCTTAAATATAAACCCCTATGTCACTAGATGGGTTGCAAACTGGCTCAAGGACAGAACCCACATGGTTAAAATAGCTGGAGCCATGTCAGACTCCAAACCAGTTACAAGTGGCGTCCCACAAGGCTCAGTCCTGGGACCTCTCTTGTTCGGTATATATTTCTCGGAGGTACAGGCCAACATGGAAGGACTGTGGCTGACCAAGTTCGCAGATGACTGCAAACTGGGCACCATAATAGACTCTCCAGCCGACACAAGCATCCTCCAAAAGGGCCTCATAGAAACAGACAACTGGTGCCAGAGCCATGGCCTCAAGCTAACGCCAAAAAGTGTATAGTCATCCCCTTTGGCAAAAACAAAGTGCCCACAAATTACCACATAGGTGGTAATCCATTAAGTACAGAAGAAGTAATTAGAGACCTAGGGACCTGGGGACCCAAGTTGATAGCAATCTCTCATTTGACAACCACGTGGCCAAAGTGGTTAGAAAAACATTTTATATAGCCCACCTAATCATGAAGGGATTCACATCTAGATCAGGGGAGGTCATCGTGCCTCTTTACTCATCCCTCATCAGGCCCATAATTGAGTACAATGCCCCTTTTGGGATGTACCTTACCAGACACCTGCAGCAACTGGAAAGACCCCAAAAGTACCTCACCAAGAGGATCAAGGGGCTCAAACAGATGCCGTATGCTGCCCGGTTAAAGAAACTCCAGCTCTACTCAGTGGCATACCGCCTGCTCAGAGGTAATCTGTGCCTGGCGTATAAAGCCATGTCCAACCTGGAATTAATGGACATGCTGCACCTCAGAAAATCCAAATCCCATCGAGCTACACGCTCGAGGGACTTGATCCTCAGCATTGAAATAAATAGGACATGCTGGAGGGACAGATTCATAACCCAGAGGCTCCCTTCACTCTGGAATAAAATCCCAGTCCAGGTTAGGCAGAGTCCCTCATTGACTCTCTTCAAGAGGAATCTTGATGAGTGGATGGGAGATCGTAGGTTTACCCCGGGTATCACTTCTGTGTCACTGTTAGACAAGAGGCACAGTATACTAACCTCGAAAAAGGGCAGTTTACCCCTGGTATCACTTCTGTGTCACTGTTAGACGGAGGCACAGTATACTAACCTCAAAAAAGGGCATTGCAAAATTAATTTAAAATGGGTGGCGAAAGCCATATGCACTCTGGCTAGGCTTATAAATGCCCTAGGGCAGATAGCCTAGTATGAACCTATGAACCTAATCAAACATCTAAAGCTGTACTACCCTGTTGATGTTCTCCGTGTTTCACTGTTACAGTCATTACATTTGGGTTATCTCCTTGCAGGTATCCCTCAGCTGGCCTGATTATCAAAGTCTTGGGTCCTGCGTTGGTTGCTGTCTCCTCTTTCATGACATCAGGTAGTCAGGGGTATAAAGCATGCAGCTGATGCCATTACATCAGTCTTTCTTGCCATCCGGTTCCTGAAGCAGAAGCAGTTCGCAAGTGCTGGTCGGCCTATTCATGAAATTTTCGTTTTTGAGTTTTAGAACCGAAGTCTTCTAAAAAGCTAAGTACCCCATTTGGGATCCTTTTTCTTGCTCTAAACCAGTGTCAGTAAAAATTAACAGTTGAATTTCTTGTGGAAAGCAAATACCTCATAAAGATTTTCATTCGTACTGCATTCCTTGCTTAGGCCCAAACCAGACGTCCCTCGCTGTCGGTTTTGTGTCTTATTCCAACCTTGTACTATTCGGTGTCTGTTCAGTTTTGCATCTAACTATTTCGATACACGGTTCAATTATCCAGAAATGGCTTCAGTAAGCCACCCGACTACTGACATTCCGAAAAAACATAAAGACAGAGACAGACCGCATAGCTCCAAAGCTGCCGACGACGCTTCTGTTAAGCTAGTCACCAGTTTGCTGGTACTCAGTGAGGTGCTTTCGCAGCCTCTGATACCTGTTACTTCAGATTTGCAAGCCTCTACTGAGACCCATTCGGAGTCTGGTATGCCACGAGATGCTTTTTCGACTATGAAACCTGCGGATGTCTCTACCTTGGATGGGTCCGGAGCCACTGTGCAGGCACCAGCTTCGGAGGGTGCATTCAGGCCTTCTGACTTGCATATCAAACTGACGCAATCTTCTTCAAAGCCTAAGACTCGATCCACGCCTAGAAAACCGACGTCCAAACCACATGGTCAGGCCCGTATGCCTAAAAAACAAATTATAAGAATGGCTGAAGACCTTATTACTCTAATTAGGGGAAGCCACCCTTCTCCCTCTAAGAGACCTAGAACCAATTTTCCTTCCAATTCTTCTGATCAGGATTCTGAAATTTCTGTTTCTTCTGATAACCAGGATTTGCTCATATCTACCTATGAGGATTCTGATGCAGAGGACTCCATTCCCTCTGTTACCCCTCCAGAAGATTTCTCTTTTGGTGAAACTTTGCACACTCTTAGGGAGCATTTCCGCTGGGAAAGCCAGGATTACTCTGACTCCAAAAAGAGGCTTAGGGAATTCTTACTCCTGCCTCAACACAGGCCTTTAGCTATCCCCCCTGTACTGGTCATTGTAGATGATGCCTTCTTGGAATCTAGCCTGGATCCAGACACCTTACCTCTGGCTCCCAGGAAACCTGACAGTTATTACAGAGTACCTGATTCTCACAAGTTCCTGTTTAAGAATCCTACTGCGGATCCAGAGACCATTTCACAGGGAGGCAAAGGCATTAAGGCCACTACTGCCAAAAATCTTACCCCCTCTGATAGAGATTCCAGCACCCTGGACAGATGGGATAAGAAGGTATACACTTCTGCTACTTTAGCCATTAGGGCCCTAAACTGCCAGTTTCATATGTTAAAGTACCAGCAGCATCTTATTGGATTACTTAAACAGAAATTGATGTTGATTCCTGACTGTGCTGAAAATAAAGAATTACAAGATTTAATGCATTTTGCTGAACAAGTTAGTAAACATACTTTGCAATGTGACTTTGACTCCTTAGAGTCATCTTGTAGGGCTGCTGTTACTGGGTCTGTTCATAGAAGGCATGCTTGGCTTAAGGAGTAAACTCTGCCAAATCATGTTAAAGCCAAATTACTGGATGCGCCCTTAAAGACCGCCTGTTTGGCAACAAAGCAGAAGAAGTTCCTAAAAAGATGGAGGAAAAAATTAAATCTATGCAAACTGTTAAAGATTTCCTGCAAGTACAGCCTCCCAGATTTAGTAGGCATTGGCCTTCTAAGAATTGGTCCTTTCCTGTCTCTTCCAGGCCTTCTCAGTCCAAATCCAGGGACAGCAGACCACCTAGGCCACAGTCTTAAGGTACTCATAGGCCTAAGCAGTGGGGGGCTCCCACTTCCAAAGCTGGAAGTAGTAAGATATTACTTCCAAGTCACTCCCAAGAAAACACCTACATAGCAGCTCAAAAATTCTGGCAGGAATATCAATCTCCTCAACCCTGGCAGACCCCCACCCCCACCTCTCCTTCCACTTAGAGAATACCTCTGAGACCTCTGGTTTCTCAGATTAAGTTTTACTTCATAAACTCTATCTCCAGCCTGCTACTGGTACCGAAAACTCTTGCACTCCACTACCTCCCTAAATCTAATTCAACCAGACTCCCTCACTTTTTAAACCTATTTAAACATCCTTTATAAAAGCTAGCTTGAGCAAACTAAAACCTTGTAGCCTAGCTGCTGACCACCTACCATGCGAATTACCTAAGATCACAGGCCCCATCTATACAGCCTACCCTATCTCAATACCCCATCAAATCGATCTATCTCCGAAAAATATGTACCCAAGCCTTTGGAAAATAGCCCACATCACACTGCCCTCTCCACAAGGTTGGCCTCCACATTGCAAATGCCTCCCTTAGCAATACTACTCCCACCCATATGGCAAAATCCTTGAAAAATGTATTTACCAACAACTCCTAGAAGCACCTTACATCAAATAATAACGCTTCAAGCTGACACAGGCTCAGCAGCAGTTTCTGCCCAGAAGCACAGTTACCTGATACTGCCCTTATTGCTTTTTCTCAAACACTTCATTCACCGCACCTGAACAAGCGGTGAATTTGTCTCCAGCTGCTTATTCCGCCGATAATGTCACTAGCTCCTGACACCATATCCCACCAACTTCTCCTAAATAAACTTGCCACTTTCAGCCTCAGTCAATTAACCCTATGAGGACTTGGTTTTGCCACAGATTACCCTATCAAACAGAGAGCAAAAGCCACCAAATGGGACCAAAACCTCTCTCCCTTACTGTCTGTCCAACACACAGGTGTTCCCCAAGGGTCCATTTTAGCCCCTTCTATTTTATCATTTTTCTACAAATGACCTCATATCAGCTACCACATTATCCACAACAATACGATGCACACATGAGTGACACTGCTAAACACATCTTTGCCCCCCATCCCGCTAGAACTTCAGGGAAAAGACACACCAAAGCGTTCCAGGCAACACTGAATCTTTAAGGAGCTTACTAGCCATCTCAACCCCAAAGAAACTAATTTAATAAGCCGCCTGACTTTACAAAAGCAAAGCTAAAGCAAAGTACACCTCTCACCCCATCCATTATTCTATTCACATGGGAATTGAGCCCTACTAACCAGTGCAAAACTACATCAGTCATCATAGACAGCCACCTAAAATTTGACATTCATATATCCCAAACAATCAAAAAGGTTTCATGCCTTAAAACTCTGTGCTCTCTACAGGCTTGAAACCATTCTTAACAGCTCAAGCAAGGGCTAACCACTACTCAGATCTACCACCGGGCTTATGTCTACGTCTGCTGTACTGCTCACAAATTTTCACCAACGTTACGTAAAGCAGGACCTAACCTAGAGATCCTGCTAACAAAACCAGAGAATAGCTAAGGTTTTGCAACCAATCTCCCTCATAAAAGAAACTCATCCACTGCACTGCTCTAAAGCAGAATTGACCTTTGGTGGGCTACGAAACTGGGCCTCCAAATCTTAACTTTAAATCAACTTGTCCTCACCCAAAAAATTATTCAAAACCCTCTAAGCGCTTGCCCACCGCCATCCGCCCCTTATTCAATACAGGCATGTAACTATGCATGGGGACCTCAAGATCCTCCTAACAATGACCACTGCTCAAGAGGTTACTGGAACTCCCGAAACTCCCACGGAGACTCCACTCTATTCAAACAAAATTTGCTAAGTACTGAATTCCTCTCGGCAAGCTTACACAAGTACCCCATCCTATCCTGGGCAATTCACACACAGGCTAAAAGGAACACTCTCAGATAACACCACTGGCTTTCTCCTGGATGATATCCTTTACCTCCACACACACTATTTTTCCTAACCTCTTTCCCAAAATACTTCTACTCCTCAAATTTTCTACATTTCCACTACATCTCTCTTTTTACTTTTACACTCTTTTACTTCCCTAAGTGCTATATTCTCCACTCCCTTTCTGCCCTAATCATCCTCCCAACCTTCGCCATAAATGCAACTTATCAAATGACCCTTTGTTTCTTTTACAACTGTGTAAGCTAATATCCTAAGCATGTACTACCCAGTCGATTCTCTGATCTTTCTTATGTAACTATTCTAGTGCTAATCAAACATCTAAGGAACCCACTCATAACCCCCTCTGCAGACTAGACATAGCTCTGTGGAACACAGCCTTGAGCTACCAAGTGCATCTACAGGCTCAATTCCTGCCAGGCAAGCTAAACTCACTGGCAGATGACCTAAGCAGAAATCTCATGGACCCACACAAGTGGAAACTGGAACCAAAGATATTCAACATGTTGAGAAACAAATGGGGGAGCCCAGGGATAGACCTGTTTGCCTTCCCTAAGAACTACCAATTGGACAAATTCTGCACAAGGAATCCCCACAGACAAGCTTTGAAAGTGGATGCCCTGTCCTTCACCTCTGAAAAACCTCTCAGTTTATGCCTTTCCCCCTCTGCCTCTCCAAAGTTCTACTAAAGATCAAACAGGACAAACCAGGGACAATACTCATTGCACCAAACTGGCCACTCCAACACTGGTACCCCCTCTTGTGCAGTGCGTCACTGCTGGAACCATGGCACGTGCCTCCAACCCCTTCCCTGCTGTCCCAGCAGGAGGGCCAGATTCTGCACCCTCAGCTTCAAACCCTGAACCTGGCAGCCTGGCTAATTCCCTGAGCTCTCCATTACCATCCTTCAGTAAGCAAGTGCTGGATGTCATTCTGGAGCCAAGGAGGCTTAGTACTAGAAAATCCTATGCTGAAAAGTGGAAAAGATTCTGTTCCTGGAGCCAGACCCAGGGGATGGGCACAACAGTGCCCTGTTTACTGCATATTCTTCAATACTTAACAGAGATGCTTCACAAGGGCCTTTCCTTCTCTTCTATTAAAATTCATGCCTCTGCCATTTCAGCATATTATGATACGGAGCCACCCCTCTTCTCTCACCCACTGCTGAAGCAATTCTTCAGAGGTGCCAAAAAAATTTGCACCACCCAGGAGAGCCCCTACTCCAGCCTGGGACCTTAACTTTGTATTGGAAAAGCTCACTTTACCTCCCTTTGAGCCAGCTGCAACTGCAGAGTTGACATTCTTTTCTTGGAAAACAGCCTTCCTTTTAGCCATTACTTCTGCAGGAAGAGTGTCTGAATTACAGGCTCTCATGGCAGTGGAGCCCTTCATCATCTTCCATGCAGACAGGGTGTCCCTCAGGACCAATCCTTCCTTTATGCCCAAGGTGGTATCCAATGTGGCCCTTAATCAGTCCATTAATTGCCCAAGGTGGTATCCAATGTGGCCCTTAATCAGTCCATTAATTTGCCAACCTTCTTTTCTAATCCACAGAACAAAGGAGAATGAATACTGCACTCTTTGGACATGCACAGACAACTAAGATTTTATTTGGACAGGACTAAGTCTCTCAGAAAAACTGAACAGCTGCTAGTTCCCTTTGCTGCAGGGGCTGAGGGTAAGGTCATTTCAAAGCAAACCATTTCTAAATGGATAGGCCATTGCATTTATTTCTGTTATAAGCACCATGGAAAACCTACTCTACAGGGGATAAGATCACATTCCACCAGGGCTGCATCTATTTCAACAGCCTTTCTCAGAGATGTTCCTACCAGGGACATCCTAGAAGCTGCTACCTGGAGTTCTGTTCATACCTTCACCAAGCAGTATCACTTGCCTATTTTCTCTACATCCAGAGCTGGTTTTGCCACTGCAGTCTTGCAGGGCCTAATAGCTGGTCCTAATGCTCTCTAATTGCCTCCTCCCTTCCTTAGCTTTGGGAATCTACCCAAATGTAATGACTGCAACAGTGAAACACAAAGAACATAGTACAGTTGTGTAAACTTACCATAAATGTAGATGTTCGAGTGTATTCACTGTTGCAGTCCTGGTTACCCTCCCTCCAGCCCCCTGACTTCTATTTGCTATACCTGTCTTCTTCTTTACTGTATTTAAGCTTTCTGGTGTATTTGCGTATAATTGGAGGTGTAAGCTTGTATATAATCGCTTCCCATTATGGGGGCACCTGACATCTGGGGCAAGAAAAACTGATGTAATTGCGTCGGCTGCATGATTTATACCCCTGACTACCTGACGTCATGGAAGAAGAGACAGCAACCGACGCAGGACCTAAGACTTTGATAATCAGGCCGGCTGAGGGCTACCTGCAAGCAGATAACCCAAGTGTAATGACTGCAATAGTGAATACACTCGAACATCTACATTTATGGTAAGTGTACATAAGTGTGCTTTTCTCTGTGTTGTATGTAACTATTTTAGTGCTAATCAAATGTTGATTCTCAGTGTTGTATGTAACTATTTGTAGTGCTAATCACATGTCTAATATTGTATTTTACAATAATGGAGCTTTTCTCCCCGGGTCTCTACTGAAAACGGGCTACCTAGCCCAGTCGGACACTACCCGGTAAACAAATGCAAATAAATAAATACTTCTGTATGGAGCAGTGTGCTACATGTTTGAGAGAACTAATTCATCAAGAACTTTGTGCATATCTGTCCACTCAGATACCAGTGGGTTGTAACTGAAAAAAGCTATGCATAAAGGTTTGTATGTCTTCATATACCTATAGAAGTAGAATTGTCTTCCATTATATTTGGTGCAGGGAGGTGGTGGTATAAGTGTATTTTTGTGCTTCCAACCATATCGTGTGCTCATGTTTTCACAGATTGATCTGTTAGAGGGGCATCCACAATGGGGGCAGCATGTACTTGGATGCCTGCTATTCACCTTTGACTGATGATGTTTCTGTCAAGCACATTGCACAAGCTGGTGACACAGTACCACTGTATACAGTACTCCTATGGGAGAAATACCCACATCACACACATCACTGGTTATTATGGTGCATTAGGCAAACCCAAAACATCACCAGTGCAGGGTGGCTCAACTATGAGTGTGAATGCCACCTCGGCTGCCTGCAAGTCTCCAGCCCACACAGCCTCCAATATTCATATTGCTGTTGATATGTGTGTAGGGGGAGACAGGGGCTTTGCAGTGCTACTGTGACTCTGTATAAATCCCTGATCTGAGCACAACATGGCTTTAGTTAGTTGGTGTGCAGGTCAGTAACCCATGCACAAACAGCAGCTATCAACAGCATTTGCTCAGATACTGAGCATGCTCCGTGGCTTGCAGATTGATGATGTACAACATAGCTTAGCACAGCATGCACAGTGAGATGGGGAATAGGGAAAGGCAGCTGCTGTTGCTGCTCCAGTCTGTGGTGGCAAATGTGGCCTCCATGAGAGCTTTGAGATACATGCCATCTGCCCTTTTCTGACACAGTAGGCCTTGGAGTATGTGGTCGTGGTAGTGTTCAGATGGAAGCCAGCTAGGCACATGCCTCACATACATGGGCCTGTGCTGAGATGGTTTCACTGTCAGCTGTGGTCACACATCCTTTTACACCCATTGACAGTGGCTACAAGGTTGTGGTCAGCAATGTTCCTTGGGGTCAACACCTGGAACCTTCATCAGCCTGCTGCTGAGAATTACCATAGTTCTACACCTTCTTTATCACTTGTGAGCACATGGAGTGCCATGCATGCATGTGTCTGTTATCCAGACCATAGGCATTCAAGGTCTGCAGGTGCCCATCATGAGGTACCCTGTCAGGGTGCATGCACCTTTATCCCATAGTTCTACATCTTCCCTGAAACAGACCACATCGAGTCCTGAGTCTGCAGGCCATCACAGCAGATTGTCATTGGTTTGTAGGGGATCACTAGGCTAATGGCTCAAGACTACTCAGTTTTTCATCAATTTTACCCAGTTTTGTATCTCTAGGGGAAAGATGGAAAGGGTCAGCAACTGAGGTTTTAACAATTTTTACAGATGCTTCTGTCCATAAGTGATAAAATGTATTTATTTATTTATTTATTTGTATTTATTTTCCAGAGTAGGCACTGATCTGCAATAGACCTTTTTCAGACTTAGCCTGGGAGCAATGTCAGGTTAAGTGATTTGCGCAAAGTCACACAGTTAGGCAATGGAGACTGAGGGAATCAAACCTTGCACCACTGGATCACAGGAAACGCTCATTAACAGTTCCTTAATCCTCTGAGGCAAATGTCAGACTTTGGAGTTATGGATGATGACTCCCCCTTCCACAGCCTCCAGTCCCCTTTGTCAGTTTTCACAATTAGCAGTTCAACCACAGCAATGTTAGTGGTTACTGAAGTTACCTCTCGTATTACTATCTTGTATTACAGTGCTACTTTTGACTGTTAGTTTGTCCTCTCAATCATCTGTACAACTGATAATAACTGTGCTGTTCCCAGAAGGGTAAGGTTATGTTTGGTGCACAGCATTGCCAGTATGATAATACATGAATCATTTTATTTCATTTGGTCCTTGTTGTGGCCAATAGATGTGGACCAGATTCTACTCTCACCAGTGCTGTGTTATACTGTGGTGCCTATGTATCACACGGCCAGTGCTGTGTTATATTGTGGCGTCTATGTATCACATGGCCAGTGCTGTGTCATATTGTGGTGTCTATGTATCACATGGCCAGTGCTGTGTTATATTGTGATGCCTATTTATCACATGTGATACTACTGCCGCTGCCCCTTCCCCTTCATTCCTGGAGTCTGCAGCCTGGTTTTCCATTACTGTGCTGGAACCTGCTGGATTGTTTCCCTGCTCTTGCAACCATTTATTAGGACCATTTTATGCATGATACCACACCTCAAAAAGATTTTGCTGCTGGTATTTTCTGCATATTGCAATGTCCTGCTTGGTGCTCAGGCAGTGAAAACATCCCTTCAGTTGTCCAAACACACTCTTGATAATGTTGCATATTTTTGTAGGTACTGTGAGATTGTCTGTCATCGTCTGAGAGCTGTGGAAGGGGGAGTCATTATCCATGAATGCAAAGCAAATCCAGCTTCAGCTGCAACACAGTTACCCCATCATATGTTATCTGCTTCATACTTGCATGTTACATCTGTATATTGACTATGTATCCTGCCTATATGCATCTCCTGACTAGAAGACTGTACTGGAATTCCACCATGTGCCATATGTGTGAATTATGAGAACTGCCAGGGTGGTGCAAAAACACATTATAAATAGATCCCCAGAATTACACACCACCTGGCAGTTGAAGGAGTTTAAGTGATTCCTATTGATGTTGATGTATCTCAGATCTTGTGAACCAGTTATGACTTTCATGGTAACGTGTGTGTATGCTGTAAAATGATGTCAAAGAACTGCTGTGGGATATGCACAGTTACCACCTGCAATACACCTAACATGTTCTATGCTGGTTGCTAAAAGGTCCATGTGGCTAAGATGGTTAATGCTACATTTACCTTTGTGTCCACTGGAGTAAGTATTAAAAAAATCACCTTTGATTTTAGTTATGGGTGACATGATTTCTTTACTCTCTTGTGGTGTCTCTTTCTAGTATTGGCACACTATCTGCTGTTCCATTATGCACTGGTGTATAAGGTGCTGCCAGTGGCGTCTGCAATGGCGTAGACTGGTCTGCAATGGCGTAGACTGCTGTGATGCACAATGCCACAGGCACTTTCTCTTATGCCAGCAGCTGACACATGTTGATAGGAGTAGCTGTGGCTATAGCCAATCATATTGATGGTGTACCGCAAAACTCCTCAGTGTTCAGAACAGGTTCACACACTCCATCAGCTTTATACATTTCTGAAATACTTTGTTAGGTTTACTGTCCTGTTTTGCATAACCCGTTTTTTTTGCATTTGCATAAGGCACCTAATTTGCTTATTATGTGATAATCTGCCTAGGCTGAATATTGCACATTTTTTTTTTCATATTACACAGCCACATTTTCCTCTGAACGTCATATGTCCTGTGTATGGCCACTGCTTACACTAATTTGTGCTGTGCTTCGCTGTGCATTGTGTGCTAAACTGAGTTCATGTTTAAGTCTGTTTCATTTAGTTCTAAAAGTTATACTGATAACATCAAACCTTTCTATGCCGGCATGCTGAAAATAATTTATATTTTAATAGTGCAGTACATTTCCTGTTTTGCTCAAAATAATTTTATTGTTAGAATATTTAAAGGATATAACCATTAAAAAAAAAAAAAGAGTACAAACATTTTAACATGTAAAAGATAAATCCAAAGAGGGAAGTATATTTCACCTATTGTAATTGCCCGTATTGAAACACTGCTGGAAAAGGTATACAAATAAGTATGTATGTAAGCAAATGTTT
The DNA here is from genome assembly GCF_019279795.1 of Protopterus annectens. Taxonomy (NCBI): domain Eukaryota; kingdom Metazoa; phylum Chordata; order Ceratodontiformes; family Protopteridae; genus Protopterus; species Protopterus annectens. Next base: position 434,487,352 of record NC_056730.1, read on the forward strand.
TTACTGTCAAAAACTAAGACAGATGCTTAAAAACTGTGTTATCTTAATTCTACTACAGTGTACAAACCACAGGAGTGTAGAATGTGACATATGTACAATACAATGTACATACTTCAGCTTCAAGTGATAATAGCATCGAGTATTTGAACCAGCTGAACAAATTCTTCAGTAGGTTTGATGCTGACAAAACAACAGCTTGCAGAAGCCCTGAAGATAAGGATGCAGCAGTGCTGAGCTTCAATACAATCAATGTCACTAGAACCCTAAAATGTATCAACCCAAGGAAAGCAGATGGCCCTGACAACATCAAGGTACTAAGGGAATGTATGACAGAACTGGCTCCAGTGCTCACTGACGTCTTCTACTCCTCACTCCATCTAGCCAGTGTTCTGAAATGCTTCAAGGAGATGACGATCATTCCTCTACCCAAGAAACCACAGCCAACAACTCTGAATGACTACCGACCAGTTGCTTTAACCTCGATGGTAATGAAGTGCCTGGGGAGGCTGGTCAAAGGTCATATAGCCTCAATCTTACCTATGACACTGGGCACAGTCCAGTTCGCATACAAGACAAACTGCAGTACTGGAGATGCCATCTCACTAGCTCTCCATGAAACACTGAACTACTTAGAAGGCAAAAACTACAATGCAAGACTGCTATTCATCGATTTCAGTTCTGCCTTCAACACTGTCATCCCTCAGAATCTGATATCAAAGCTAATTCAAATGGGCATAGGCTGTCATTTAGGCAATTGGATTCTGAGCTTCCTTACTGAAAGGCCTCAAAAGGTTCGTGTGGGAGACGGCAGCTCCGGAAGTATCATCCTGAACACAGGAGAACTGCAGGGTGCATCTTAAGCCCTCTCCTTTTCACTTTGCTGACACATGACTGCATGGTCAGACATGAGGCAAATAGGATCATCAAATTCACGGATGACACCACTGTTGTAGGCCGGGTCATAGATGGAGAAGAGGAGTCCTACAGGAATGAGATCAATCAACTACTGGTCTGGTGTGACAACAACAATCTAGCACTGAATGTCAGCAAGACAGTGGAATTGATTTCAGAAGATCTCAAGTACCACACAAACCTCTAGTGATGAAAAGGATGACAGTGGAAAGCGTCAAGAGTACAAAGTTCTTGGGTGTTCATATCACGAACATCTTATCCTGGTCAGTCTATGTATCCAGCACAGTCAAAAAAGCTCAGCAATGCTTGCGCTTTCTAAGGAAACTTAGGAAGGCAAAATTACCAGGCTCCATATAGGGACACTATTGAAAGTGTCCTGACCAACAGCATTACAGTCTGGTATGGGAGCTGTAACAATCAGGATCGGAAGGGTCTCAAGAGAGTTGTAAGGTTGGGAGAAAGAATCAGTGGCACCTCTGGAGGATCTACACAAATGGCAGTGCATTGACAGGGCTATAAAGATTTCCAGTGATCCAATGCATCCCGCTAAGGTCTGTACACATGCCTCTCCTCAGGCAGGAGATACAGAAGCCTGTATTGTAAGACCATCAAACTAAGTAACAGTTTCTTTCTGCTCTCCATTAGACTGTTGAACACTTGGGAGAAACAAACCATGAGTCTGTTGAAACACAACCACTTCTGTTACATAACTAGCCTATCAATTGGCTTATTTTATAGATGTGCAAGAACCAAGTGCAATACTTAGGTAGCTCATTCACCACACTGAAGGACTGTAAAGTGCAGTATACAACTGTGCAATAATTCAGTCTAATCATAGATATGCTGTTATTGTTTCAATTTTACTTTGACAATATTACCTTCATATTGTTCCTTGTCTCCTGTTCTGGGATGGGTGTTGGGTCACTGCTGTCCTATTTAACTTACTAATTGCTACTTATTAAATTTCTACTGTGATATTTTATTAATTTGTCTCTGTCTATATTTGCAACTGTTTCCTGTACTGAGAACGAAGGATTGCAATTTTGTTCGGCTACACTGCTGTATACTTCTGAATGACAGTAAAGTTTTCTTTGATTATTCTTTGACTCTTGACTACAACATAGAAAATCCAAGCCAAAGGGTAAAAAAGGTCACTCAGACAAACCATTCAGTAAAAACTACAAGACAGACCATGTCAACCTAAAGTCTTCACTTCGTAATACATTAAACCTCCTGCAGTTGAAGCCCATGGATCGAATGTAAATGACTACTTAAGTACATACCAGTGTTTCAGCTACATGGCTTCTGAATGCCCGACTTTTTTTTTTACTTTTTAAGTCTTTTATAGGTGTACAACATGTGCAATATAGGAGCACTGAGCACCATGATTTATTTTCTGATCTTCACACATAATTTATTTTTTCATGTTTCCCTTTGGTATGCGTAAGAGAGGTACTTACAGTTGTGTCTGTCATCAAGGGCACCGGCAGGCAGGTGCAAGGGGATGCACTTGCACCCCCATGGAACCGGCTGGCTTGGAGATTAATTTTAAAGGCATTCTTCTTTAAGAATGCCAGTTGTGTTTACATCTTCATCTTCTGTACCCCCGTGGAATTTGAATTCCAGAAGACATTTGGACTGTGGACAATGGTGCAAGTGAGAGGTAGGTGTGTGTGTGTGTGTGTGTGTGTGTGTGTGTGTGTGTGTGTGTGTGTGTGTGCGTGCGTGTATGTGTATATGTGTGTATGTGTATATATGTGTGTGTGTTTAAGTGTTTAAGAGGTGTGTGGGTGTGTAAGAAATAGGTATGGGTGTGTAAATGTAAGTAGTAGGTAGGTAGGGGCATGTTGCATATAGGTAAGAAGTCGGTAGGTAAAGGTAGGGGTGTGTGTGTGTGTGTGTGTGTGTGTGTGTGTATGCATGTGAGAGGTAGATAGGTCTGTGCTTGTGTGTAGGGGGTCATACCTCACAGTTACCCAGATTTTTGCCTCATATTTTTGTTTTTTTTTTCTCATAAAACTGTGCTTTTCTGGCAAATCATTGAGGACTGAAGTCAGAAAATAATGGCAGACATTTGAGTTTTCAACTTCATATCTTCAGAAAATGCATACTAATGCAACCCTTGTTGTTCTATCCACTTTTTAAGGAGGTAAGGGGATGTATGTGTGTGTCACACCTCTCAACTGTACAGATTTTCACAGAATGTCCACATTTTTGCCTTATATTTTTGGTCTGTGCCTCATAAAAATTCTGTTTTTTTTTGACAAAGTCACTGGGATGAGATAAGGATTAAATTTACTAAATAATGACATGTTTGAGTGTCAGACTTCATATCCTTTAGAAAATCATTCTAACACAAATCCTATTATGCTAGCGACTTTCTAAATGTGTCCCTAGTTTTGGGCCTTTGTCCCCAACATTATAAAAGGCTTTGTTTTAGGTTTCTTGTGCTAAGAGATTGAAAGGTATGGTGTGTGTGTGTGTGTGTGTGTGTGTGTGTGTGTGTGTGTGTGTGTGTGTGTGTGTGTGTGTGTATGTATGTATGTATGTATAAAAGAGAGGTAGCATACCCTTCAGCTCCAGATCTTTGCTCAGTTATCCTTTAGAAAAATGCATACTAACACAAATCCTGTTATTCTAGCAATTTTTAAGTTCATGAGAGAAATATTTATAACCTGTCCCTATGTATTTTAGGCTTTGTCCAGATTTCTTGCACTAAGATGTTGAGGTGTATATGTGTGTGTTGTGTGTGTGAGTGTGTGTGAGAGAGAGAGGGAGAGAGAAAAGCCCTAGTAAGAGTTAGCAGGTGGAATTTATTTTCAAGTTCATTTTTAAGGAATTCTGAACTTCAAGGGAAGAAACGTTTACTGCTGGTCATGCTAGGTCTGCTTAAAATGTGCAACTGTTTTGTTTAGCAAATGGTATCACTATTGTGGTATAGAATTTTAAAACAGTGTTAGGAGCACAGCAGGTAGCATACTTGTGTCTTGATGTAGAGGACTGCAGGATATACTCCCACACCATGTAGATTTGTATTTTAAGGGGGTGGGGTGCTACAGTCCTGAGTATGTGCTCCTTTGGATAAGATGCCAAGTAACTATGAACCTGTTTTTCAGCTTGTCATATGTTCCCTATTGCAATATATCAGCTTATTACCATTTTTTAAAAATGTGACATAGGCAATTTATTCTTTAAGGGCAGCAGGCACCGAATTTGTAGATGAAACACTGAAATATAAAATTGTTTTCTAGCAACAACCTGTTCATTAGTTTTAGATCTCTTTAATGTGGAATTATCAGATGACTTTTGCTTCTGCAGAGATTGTACATATTGACTGATATTGGTGGATTGTAATGACAGAAGTTTGAGTGGGCTTCTATGGTTGAAATGTTCTGAATTAGGCCATTTGTCATTATTGGTTCATAGGTTCTGTTTCATTGCTTACTGGAAAAATGTTCAAAACTATAAACTTAAAACACATTCCAACAAGTGGTGCTGTATTATACAAGGGATATGATTCAATTATTATATATTATAATTAATACAATCAGGAAGGTGAATCAAAGAACTTTTTGATGGTCCTAAAAAATCTGTGGAAGGGGCCTATGATTTGAAAACAGCCCAAAGATAAACTTAACTGCCACTGGCCAGATGCATTTTCTCTGAATGTGGGTTTCAATGCTGTTTCAGTGAATGTGAGTTTCAAAGGTATAGAAGTTTTAATGCGAAGTCTATTTTCATTGTAAGACTATTGCTTTGTTTAGCAAATGTCTATCAGTGTTCGTGCTATAAAATTTGAAAAAAAAGTTGAAATTTAAATCCAAATGTCTGTAATCATTGTACAAGTAAAGCATAAAACAGTGTGCACACTGAGAGTTTTGAACGATGTTTACCACAACTGGGGAGAATTAGCTAAGTAATGGGACACTGGAATGGCTGTGTGTGTGTGTGTGTGTGTGTGTGTGTGTGTGTGTGTGTAGGGGGGGGCTCTGGTTTTGCAAAAAATTCTGCAGGCCCCCTCCCTGTCATCCCAGCTTGCCTAATGTAAGCAAGTGAACACTGTACTTTTCTCCATATACACCAGCCAATATACACAGTCATTGACATGCTTGCTGCAAGTTTGGGCTTGCTACATGTACTTGGAAAGGCTGTGCTACTCAAACTGGATCATTTCATTATTTTATTTTACTTTATCTGTTTTTAGCATTTTAAATAGCTGGTGTTATTTCTAAGTAGGGTAGAATTTCGAAAAAGTTTGCATAGCATGCATTGCTTATATGTATAGATCTGGATATGGAAAAGGTGTTGGCAATTCAAAGATGAGGCTTTTTCAGGTAGGTTTGGCGTAGTTTTCAACACATGCAAACAGGATGCTAATGCATGCAAATGCATGACTAAGCAATATTGTGATAAAGAAACCGCATGGAGATAGTTTTCTCATGTTATCTAAGCAAGTATAAATTGACAAAGCACACTGGGAAATAGTCATAAGTTCAGTAAATAAATAAATATAAATACGTAAAAATTATAGTGGGAATGGTTTGTTTGTACCACTGTCATTTAATATGAGCAGTGCAGGAACCTGTACAGTCCCGAAATCCTGACCAACTGGAGATAATGTAATGCATTTTTTGGCATTTTGTTTCAGACCATACTTTGAAACCAGTTATTTATTTAAGCTAAAATTTCCTGCAGGATGGCTAAGTCATTTGGGAATTCAGTGACTGTTCCGAGCTAGCTTGCAGTCATCTGCAAACTTAGTCAGCTAGAGCCCTTTGGTACTGGTTTTTACTTCGGAAAAGTAAATGTCAGACAGTAGAGGTCCCAGCACAGAACCCTGGGGGACTCCACTGGTGACTGGTGTCCTTGTCGAGGTAACTTCCCTTATTTTGATTAGCTGTGTCCTAGCTGTGATCCAGTTGGGAATCCAGTGGGTGACACAGGGTTTATTCCCTGTTTATTTAGCTTTTCTAGTATACCTGAGTGGGGAGTTCTGTCAAACTTATTGGCGAGGTTGAGATTACGAATATAACAAAAATTGTCTTCTGATTATTTTTGGCTTGGTTAGCTATATCAGCCTCAAACTTTGCAATGGTGGATTTTATTAAACTTTTAAGTTGTTTGTTTATGTCAATGAATGTAACATTCTGGACTTTCAGTTAAAATTATTTGCCTTTTCTTGTAAAGCTTGTTGATATTACTGACCCACCATGTGGGTTTGTTTCTGTCACTGATAGAACCCACCTAGTCAAAATAGGGGAAGCCACCTCAAGCAGTAGACCCTTATCGTGTGGAGAACCCCAGGGTTTGGTCTTGGGGCATCTGTTATTTAGGATATACTTTCCTGAGGTGCGGGCCAAAATCAGTGGGCTATGGCTGACCACGTTTTCAGATGACTGCAAGCTGGGCACTGTCATCAATTCCCCTAGTGATGCAGACATTCTCCAAGAGGGTCTCCCCCCAAACAAATGACTGGTGCCAGAAACATGACGTCAAGCTGAAAACCAAAAAATGCATCATCATCCCTTTTGGAGAGAGTGACGTCCCCACAAATGATCACATTAATAACAATATCCTAAGCACGTAATCATTCATGAGGGATTTGGGCACCCAGATTGATAGCAACTTGACTTTTGACCACCATGTTGCTCCCATTGTAAGGAAAGCTTTCTACATGGCCCACCTCATAAGTAAGGGTATTTCATCCAGGGAAAAACGGTTATAACATCCCTGTATTCCTACCTTATAAGGCCCATTATTGAGTACAACTAATTCGGCATGTACCTCGTAAAGCAAATGCAGCAGCTGGAGAGACCACAGAGGTTCCTTATCAGGAGAATCCAGGTCCTCAAAAATCTACCATACACAGATAGGCTAAAATCCATATCCCTCTACTCAGTTTCATACACACTCCTCAGAAGTGACCTCTGTCTGGCATACAAGGCAATTTTGGACCCCGCCTTGATGTGATGGGACTGCTGCAAATCCGCAAGTCAAAGTAACCCACATGCTGCAGCCTCAACCTGGTCTGTGACAACAATAAAACTTGTTGGTGGGATAGATTTGTGTCCCAGAGACTCCCCCATATGGAATAGACTCCCTCTCCATGTCAAGCAGAGTACCTTTTTACCCGTTTTTAAGGGCAACTTGGATAACTGGATGGGAAATAAAAAATACATCCCTGGTATTCTACCCATGTCCCTGCTGGACAGGGGCATTGGGTAATGATTTGTCTAAACATGTGCTAAACTCTTGGCTAGGCTTATAAGATCCTCAGGGTCAGTAACCTAGTAACTTCCTGTGAGCCTATGGTTTGGCCTGTACATGCTCCTGTGGGATACAGCTGCATCTACGCAGCTCTTTTTATGCAGTTATAATGTGGTGTTGTACATTTCTGCATATTCAGTGGAGCTAAATGGGTTTGTTGGGGATTTGGAGATTGTCAATGTACCACACAGGAGAAAGTAGTTTGTCTTGAAGAAATTCCTAACAGTATCGTGGGTGGAAGGGATCTCTGTTTTTAGTTCAGTTTTGAAGGAGACTGCTTTATGGTCAGACCTAAGAAGTACAAAGTTATGCAAGTGATATTCCTATATTGCAAAGAACAAGATCCAAGATGTTATTCCTCCTAGTAGGTACTCCGACTAATTTTTCCAGGGTATTTGTAGTTTCTTTGGTCTATTCCTATTGCTAGAACTGCTGCTCTACCAAAGGAGACATTTGGTAGTCATGTCAGGACAGTCCGGAGGCACAGTTTTTGTCTTCTGGGATAAACCCATTACTCAGAATAGCAGACCATACAGTGGAGCAACAGGGTAGGGGGGTTGTGGAAAATGATGTGCTGTTCATGACCAAGGAGAATTGAGTTCTTCCAGGAGTGCACTGCTGATGTTATGCAGAAAGGACAGCATTCCAGTAAACAGTTCTCACAGAGTGATCCTTACTAAAGGTTGTTAAACATATATATATATTTTTATTTTTATGTGGGTTTGTTAGTGTAGTGGTTGTTCTTGTAGTTAATGTTTGTTAAAAATTTTGATTTTACAGGCATGACTTTTCTTCTAAGACTGCAAGTATAAATATGTTTTCTTGTACAGCTTCTACTTAACAGGAACAGTTGTTGCTTGTGTCACATGCAGAATTGTCATGGATAATCTATTTTATTCCCCAAATATCCCCTTAAATCATACTTTTCAACTGTCTAGATTTTCACAGAATGTGCAGATTTTTGCCTCATATTTTTGGTCTGTTCTTCATAAAAAAACTGTGGTTTTCTGGCAAATCACTGAGGATTGAAGTCATTATATAACGACATACATTTGAGTTTTAGACTTCATATCCTTTGGAAAAATGCATGCCAGGACAAATCCTGTTACTTTATCATTTTTCTAAGTTTATAAGAGCAATATTTAAAATATTCCCCTACTTTTGGGGTCATTGTCCCTCCATTATTTTAGGCTTTGTCCAGATTTCTTGTTCTAAGAGGCTGAGTTGCCTTACATACCTGGATCACACATTTCAGCAAGTGGGGACTTTTAGATGTCTCTGTACTTGTCTGTGGTTTGGACACACATGCATTTAAGTCCTTAACCCTAGATTGAAATTGCCCTGTTTGTATATTTAATCAGCCTCTAAATTTGCGCATATAGTAAAAGATGTATCACAGAACATCTGCATAGTTTGCTAATGATTCCTTCATGACAGTTGCCTGTGCTAGTTTCAGTACTGTGTATGGACTTCACTGGAGACCTTCTCATGGCTGAAAAGGGTCCATAACCCATTTCAAATTGTTAAATAATATAATGTTCCTCCATTCACAGTATGCAGTTGGAGATTTTGCTAATTTGGAAAGTGGCTGTTTATATTTCTTTTTGTGAATTTTATGATGTTCCTGGATTCAAGTTGTCTTCCTTTTTTAATGGCACAGATCATGTGTTTCCTGTTCTGTATGCACGTCTGCAATGTATACATCAACATATGACTTATTTGCAGCATTTGTTGTAAATATAAGAGTTTTGTAATATACACTGGTCTGTTTGTCTAACTCTGCCTCCTTACTACATTCTAAAGGATGACCCAACAAACGACGCATCTGAGTCTTGCCAGAGCAAGGCATGTCTGAATCCCACTAAAAATCTTACACTGTATGACCAACATGGCCTGCCTAAGGCACAACCTTGACATTCATCTAGGGTGCCAGACAGAGGCACTTTTCCAAATTCTGCCTGCCTGCTGCTGTGACATGATGTCATGGTAAATGCCTTTGTAAACGGACTTTGGTCACAATGCCAATGCTGCTTGACTTTCGTACTCAAGCTACATTTGGTGGTAATACAGCATGTTTAAAAACAAGACATGTGGTCAAGGATTGTAGAAGCAAAAATAGGTTTCTTCCCAGATTCCTGTTTCCTTCTGATGAAAAATCTGCAGGAAAAAACACACACACACACACACACACACACACACACACACACACACACACACACACACACACACACACATGCAAGCGCACACACACACACATCCTGCAATGGATCACTTGCAAGATGACTGTTTTATAAATGTGTATATGGCAGGGTGACAACCATTTACTCTTTGGTGATGAGAATTTCAATAGTATAGAAGTGCAATCTTCACTAAATGTTTCACTGTTGTTACCCAAAGATCTCCAGATCACAGCTCATGAGTTGTCTTATTTAATTGTGGCATTTCTGAAAATAAAATGTCCCCAGTATGCAAGTCTCCAAGTTGCAGGCATCTATATTAATGGCATTAGAAAATTGCTTCTATTAACTTAATTCAAGTATATATAACATTGATAACAAACTATATGCCAAATGGATCCCAGACTGAATTTTATTAGTGGGACCACTGAAATTTTGAAAGAAACAACTGTGTTACTAGAAGGTAGATCTCACCATAACAGTAATATCATTATTCATTGTCTTAGGGAAGACTACACACAAGAAAACCTAGTCTATCCTGTGGATGGATAGCTTAGGTTGGATAGTTTAGGTTGCTGTGGCCCCACTCCTACACGACCTTCTACTCGTTTGGTGTGTGTTGCCAAGTGCAGCTGATACATTCACAGTTAGAAAGGTTGTGGAAAAATGGAGGAATTACATGTTATGGATACATACTAAAAGTTGGTGCGAATTTGCTTCAAGAAGTAAGTAGTATAAGAAAAAATTCCTCTGGACATCAAAAGCTCATACACATACATTTCAAAATTATACCTTGCAGCTGTAACTGTTGGAGGAGTGTCCATAATCAATTGCAGAACTGTGAATGTGTTTCACAGATATGCTGCAATCTGTCTAATTTTGTTTGACAAAAAAGTACATACTTATGATGGGAAATTATTTATTATGTAACTTACTTATAATACAAAGCATAAAAAACACAAGCTGGTTATACATGTATATATGTGATAGTATAAACTTGACAATCAGTCTCCAAATACTAAATTTCATTTGTATTGTGGTTAAGTTTCATAATTATTACAGTTAGTAATATGATGGCAAAGGCAAATTGGTAATTAGAGCATTTTTTATTTTGCATAGACATCCATCCCCATGACCACAGCTACAAGATAGTATTTAGCCTTTCTCATGGAATATTCTGTGCGTTAACTATTATTATTGTTTGTGAACTCTATATTGCTGTTTATTTTAATCTACAGAAAATTCTGAAACATTTTCCCAGGATACAGAAGGCATCCAAATAGTGTCCACATTCCTATTTGATACTCTAATTGGTTTACTATTAGAAAAGTACTTCTCATGGCAACATAACCATTACTAATTATGTCTTTTTTATTTATTATAACTAAATATATGACACCATCTATTGCATGGTGGCATTTTTACCTAATTTGGATCTGGTCTAACCATTTTGGTGGTTACCAAAGTTTGGAAGTTCACAGATAATTACTAGGTATGCAGTCCAGGGGATCATTAAGGAGTCTAGTTCAAATTCCTAGTTATCCGCAAACACTGTCTGTTTAAGTGACTTGCTCAGGGTCACACAGTAGGCACACGAAGGCTGAAGAAATTAAACCTCTACCACAGGAACTACAGCTTACAGCATTAAGTCTCTGTGCCAGTTGCCACAAGTCACTTATTAGTTCTGTTTAGCATGGTAGACGCTGACTGTCTTAAATTTGACTTGATGTTTCAGTCGCTTACTTTCGTCTACTAAACTGCTTAAAACCGTGAAAATCAGTATTTTTCAGACTATAGTACATTTTAACACAGAGAGAGGCAGATTCTGATCTGTGACCCGACCAGAGGCGAGTCAGATCTTAACGACGGATGCCTCAGACCTGGCTTGGGGAGCACACTTCAATGGGAAATGGATTCAAGACACGTGGCCTCCCAAATTACAGCATTTGCATATCAACATGAAGGAGATGTTAGCAGTCCAGTTTGCCCTGATGGCTTTCAAGGGCCTACTTCAACCAGGACAGGTGTTGATTCAAACAGACAACAATACAGTCATGTGGTACATCAACAAGCAGGGGGGGACCCATTCTTACCCTCTTTGCAGACAAGCTATGATATTGTGGGAGACTGCTCTGGGGTTGCACATCACTCTTCAAGCACGGTTTCTGCCAGGAGCACAGAACTCCTAGCAGATGTATTGAGCAGACAAATTGTGGATCCCCACGAGTGGAAATTGGATCCTCAGGTATTTCAACAGTTGACAGTGGCTTGGGGAACTCCAGACATAGATCTGTTCGCTTCTCCTCTAAATTTCCAACTACCAAAATTTTGCACAAGGATGTTTCACCCAAAAGCTTGGAAAGTGGACGCTCTATCTTTCAGTTGGAACAACCTTCACGTCTATGCTTTTCCTCCTCTGCCTCTCCTTACCAAGGTACTCTTGAAAGTCAGGAGGGACAAGCCTTGCATGATTTTAATAGCACCAGATTGGCCATGTCAGCACTGGTATCCTCTGCTGAGGAGTTTAATTCAGGAGCCTCCTTGGCCTTTACCACAGCTTCCTCATTTGTTGTCCCAGTCAAGCAATCATTTGCTCAATGTCAGGGTGCAGTCCCTGCATCTAACGGCCTGGCGTATTCTGTTTTAGAGCCTCTGGGTTCTCAGCTTCCCCAGCAGGTTTTGGATGTCATTTTGGAAGCTAGGCGGCCTAGCACTAGAAAAGTTTATGCTGATAAATGGAAGAGATTTTTTCTTTGGAGCACAACAAAGGATTTTGATGTCTCGGTACCTAATTTAAGTTGTACACTGCAGTACCTTACTGAATTACTGGACAAGGGTTTGTCGTTTTCCTCTGTGAAGGTTCATGCTGCAGCCATTTCTGCTCACTATGATTGTGACCCTCCTTTATTTTCTCACCCTTTGTTTAAGCAATTTCTTAGAGGGGCAAAATATAAGACCCCCGTAGAGCTCCTACTCCTTCCTGGGATCTCAATTTTGTGTTGGAGAAGCTTACTTTGCCTCCTTTTGAACCTGCAGCTATGTCTGAATTGAAGTTTTGTCTTGGAAGACTGCCTTTTGTTGGCCATTACTTCTACTAGAAGGGTATCTGAATTGCAGGCTCTCATGGCAGTTGAACCCTTTCTAATATTCCATAAGGATAGAGTTTCTTTGCGTACTAACCCTACTTTCATGCCAAAAGTGATTTCTAATGTGGCCTTGAACCAGTCTATCCATTTGCCTACCTTTTATGCTGATCCCCAAAATAAGGGAAAAATCTTGCATTCTTTGGATATACACAGGCAGTTACGTTATTATTTGAGCAGAACTAAGGAGTTCAGACAGACTCAACAGTTATTTGTTACTTTTGCTTTGGGTTCACAAGGGAAAGCTGTTTCAAAGCAGACTATTTCAAAGTGGATTGGTAATTGCATTGCTTTTGTTATTCTCATCATGGGAAGAATGTTCCTGCTGGGATTAGACCTCATTCCACTAGGGCTACAGCCACTTCTACTGCTTTTTGAGGGGTGTAGCTACTAAGGACATTTTGGAAGCAGCTACTTGGAGTTCAGTTCATACTTTTACTAAGCATTATCATCTCCCTCTTTTCTCCAAGTCCAGGGCTGGGTATGCCACTGCAGTCTTACAGGGCATGTTAGCAGCCCCTAATGCCTTTTAGTTTGCCAGCCTCCCTTTTCCTTTGCTTTGGGATTCTACCCACAGGTTATGACTGCAGCAATGTGAGACGAAGAACATAGTACAGTTTTGTACCTACCATAAATGTAGATGTTCGAGGATCCACATTGCTGCAGTCCTATTTTCCCTCCCTCCTTCCCCGCTTTGGTTTGGGGTTGTGGTTGTTGTTATTATTACTTGGGGATAATTGTTATTTCTCTCCTTTATGGCTCAGGCATTTTCTTTTTAAGGCCTTCTGACATCTGGGGCAAGAAAGACTGAGAATATGGCGTCGGTCATGCGCTTAAGTACTACTACGTACTGATGTCAGCTCCGGGCGCCCATGACCGACGCCAGCCTAACCCTTTGGTATTCGGGCCGAACGAGGACAGCGGACTACCCACAGGTTATGACTGCAGCAATGTGGATCCTCGAACATCTACATTTATGGTAGGTACAAAACTGTACTTTTCAAGTACCTGGTTAAATGCTTGCTAAAAGGTGCAATGTACCCATTGTTTGTTCTTAAAATAGCCCAGTACAGTGGAACAGCGGCTTCCTTAGATCTGGATGCCATGCCATTACTTATAAGTTGTGCAACACAGAATGTTTTTCTTGCTACAGTAGATGTGTTGTGGTCAAATATCATGTTATTGTCAACATGCATTACCAGATCCCTGACTACTGTGACTACTTTTAGGAGTGTATTATTAATATGGTAATTTCCATGGGTGACCATCTTTCTAAAGCATACTATTATGCATTTTTTTGTGTTGAGTTTTAATCCATGACTCTGGCACTAGTTGCTTGTCTGCATCAGACCATCTTTAAGGGTATCTGTGTCTTTAGGGAATTTAGTGACTATGCCTAGTTTGTAGTCATCTGCAAACCTGGTCAGCTAGAGGGTCTTGACATTTGCTTGGACTTCAGAGAAGTAGATACCAAAAAGGTGAAGCCCACTGAATGATCTCTGTGGGACTCCAGTAGTAGCTGGCCACTTGTGAAGGTAGATTCCCTTATCCTAACTTCTTGTATGCCATCAGTGAGACAGCTGGCTATCCATTTGGTGACATATGAGTTTATGCCTAATTTTGTAAGTTTATCTTTAATGCCTGAATGAGGTTTTGTATTGAACACCTTGGACAAGTCTTGGTAGGTAGTATGAACTGTTTTGCCCTCTTTCGTAGGTTCATAGATTTGTACTAGGTTAACTGCCCTTGTGGGCCATTTTTAGCTTAGCCAATTGCCCCCATATAAGAATCCAACCTTGCACCTTGTGTCTGTAAAGTAAACACCTTAACCATTATGACAATCTCCCACAATAGCTTTAGTTATTTTCTCAAAAAAGTCCACTAGGTTAAGGAGGCATGACCTGAATTTGACAAAACTGCAGTAGTTCGGGTCCATAGGTTTCCTGTCATTGTGTGTCAGATCCATGATAAGTTTTGCTACGGCCTTGCATATGAGACTAGTCAGACTTATGGGTCTGTATTTCCCTGGGTCTGTGGGCCCTTTGTGTAGAGGGATAACTGTTGTGGTCCTCCATTCATTTTACATGAAACTGTCTAGTGGCTATGGTTAAATAGAATTTCTAGCAGGCCTAATGAGTCATGTTTTGCGCTATTCAAGAGGCATCCTGGAATATTACCAGGGTCCATTAAAGCAGTGTTCTTGACCTTAGAGAGTGCAGTGAGGACCTACTTCCTTGTGGTTGTTAGTAAGTAAAAACACTTGAGTATTGTTCCACTTGGTGTTTTAATATGTTTTGCTCTCTTGCTTCCAATGCAGCAGCTTTTTTTTTCTTTTTACTTATTTATGTTGTTGCATTTAGTACATGAAGTACTTCCTAAATTTGTTTAATCTGCCATCAAAAGTCGTAATATTTAAGATGAGTATTTTCCAAAGGTAGTTTTATTTCTGTAACATAGTCATAGCCAGCTTTAGGCACCAGCAAACCCTGCAGTCTTGGGGGGGGGGGGGTTATAAATACTGGTAGAACACCAGATACTACAACTCTCAACTTCTTTGCAGAAGAATTCAGTAAAATACCAAAAATAATAGCAGAATAAAGGCTCAAAATCAGGAACACATTTTAAATATTACTCTAATTCACTTAAAAAAGTTAATTATATAAAATCATTTCCATCAACATGCATTTTTTGGGTAATGCGAAGTATAAACCTCTGATGCCTAGAATTATTGACTGTCTGTATTCCTGAATGACTTATTAGCAAATCAACTTTTATGAAGGGCAGAGCAAAATCAGGGAAGGTCTGTGAAATCAGAGACAGTGACAGATATCGATTTCTCATTGCTAAGGTAAATAAAAGTGACTTACCCCAGCTGCTCTTTGATGATTGTACACTAAACTGGTGTGGCAGTACCAGTGCTGCACAGTGCATTGCTATTGCTGAAATAAGTACAAAACTAGTATTGATATGAATTTTGTGTGTGTTTGTAAAAAAATATCACTGATTTTTATCTCTGCATACACCCAATAATGCCAAGAAACATATGGGTATCCGTGAAAAATGTAACTAACAAGTCATTGCATTTCAAAAGTAATAACCGATAAGTCCAAAACACATGGAAAACGTGCACCAACTGAAAAAAACACGCTTTATTGAATTCGTCCACAAATAATAAAGTGTTGCATTCCTTAAAAAAATCTTCGTCCCTACTAGTCATGCGACACCCCCTCACAAATTGTCCCTTGACAATATTCTTTTTACAGTGTGGGGGGTGTGCGCTGGTGAAATGCAAGAAGGAGTTGCAAAAAGTACTTTTTCTAAAAACCTTAGTTTCTAGGTCTTTATTATTCATATTCTTGTACACTTCAACATCCAAATATTGTAACCTATCAGTAGAAGTAGTGTGAGTGAACTTCAAAAAGTTCGTAGTATTCTGAATATAATTAAGGAATTCAGTTAGTTTCTCCCTACCTCCTGTCCAGAAAATAACAATGTCATCCAAATATCGCCTATAAAGCGACCAGTATTGTTTGTATACCGAATTCAAGACAAAATTGGATTCCCACCCTGCTAACACAATATTAGCGTATGTAGGTGCGCACGCCGCACCCATTGATACGCCTCTTGTTTGCTGATAGTATTCTCCATTAAACAAAATAAAATTGAACTTAAGTACTATATCAGCTAACTCCACTATTGCTACCTTTTCTAAATGTGTTAGTGTTTTATCCAAGAAAACCATGTCTTCAAACATTCTCATCCCCTCTTGATGGGGTATACAAGTAAATAAATCGATAACATCTATTGTAACAAAAATGAGGTCTTCAGTCAGGAGATCAGGGGTGATATTTCTAAGCAAATCCCATGAATCTTTTAAAATATATTCATTGTTATTACAAATATGTTTTGTCATTAGGTCTACATATTTAGCCAAGGGAAGTGTTTTGGAACCATCAGCTGCTACTATTGGTCTTAATGGAGGGTCACATACATTCTTATGCACCTTCGGTATACCAAAGATTATGGGAATCTTTGGTTTAGGTACAAATAAGAATTTATGCATCTTGCTATCAATTGTGCCCTCCATCATCATATTGTCAAGTATAGTATCTATTTTGTAGTAAGCCAGGTTCACCTCATTTAATGATACAATTCTATATTTACTTTCATCTCTAAGTATACTATTCATTTTGCCCTCATAAATTATGTTGTCCATTATAACCACCCCCCCTCCCTTGTCTGGCTTCATAATTCTTATTTGCATATTGTGTCTCAATTCATTCAAGGTTTCAGATTCTTTCTCTGAAAGGTTATATTCCTTGATACTTTGTTTAAATTCCTTTCTAATTTCTTTTTATAAAACTGTATCCAGATTCTTAATTTGTGGATGGTATGGGGGGTTATAAGTACTTCGCCTAGTAAAAGTAGAATGTTGAAAATCAGACTCCGGTATCATTGGATGTAGTGTAGCTTGCAAATTAACCTTCCTAAGAAACAACTTCATGTCTATAATTGTTTGCACCAGGTCACCTTTTGTGTTAGGGATAAATTTGAATCCTTTACTAAGTAAATCGAAGTGTGTTTTATTAATAGAAACATCACTAAAATTATATATAGAAAAATTCCTGAAGGTATACGTAGTACCTGTTCGTAGTATCCCATCATCCAAACCAATATTTGAAATATCCAATGGGCTGGAGATAGTGGTAAGAATAGGGGTGATAATGGGGGTGGGGGTAGGGGTGTAAGTTGTCCTTGTTAATACCTCCCTCTCCCCCTTCTCCCTCCCCTCTTCTGAAAATTTTGAAAACGCTGTTCATTTCTGTTGTAGTATTGGTCATCATTCACTAAAGGTGGGAATTCTGTGTCATAATCTCCCCTATTGTATTCTTCACTCCAGGTATTCCCCTGGTTGTTATACCCAGTTCCTTTATTAAACTTAGTTCTGTTATTATGTTCCCATCTTTTGAAAGGTGGCTCTGGGTAACTAGTATTATTTTGGTACTCCTCAATGTCCCTTTTCAGTTTATTAATCTTCCTTTGTTCTAACATTTTGCATTTAGAGTCAATATCGGATCTAAGGCTAAAATATCTATCTTTTTCTTGTTTAATTTCAAAAACCAAATCATTTTTGATAAAACCATCTAAAACCAAAATCTCTTGTTCTAAATTCTCTAAAATCCTGTTATTTTCTTTTATAATGAGCCTAAGAATCTCAAGACCACATTTATTGAATACATCAATGAGCTCCTTATGAAAAGCAGTACCAGGTTCTACATTATTAGGGTACTTCCATACCCTCAACCCTTTAGGTACAACTTTCTGCTTAATACATTCCATTAAATAACAATTTTCAGTTCCTAGCGTTTTGTATCTGTGCATTAATCTAAATAATTTTTCAATTTTTAAAATATACGGGTCACCATCCTCTGGTGCATCGTCCTCTTTGTGTTCAAAATTAAAAACTTGAGGACATTTCAACCAGTCCTGTATATTATTGTTATTTGGGGAAGTGGAAACAGTACCTGAAACATTATAGTCTAGAGTATTCGGCTTAGAACTCTGGTCGTTTGTCGCTACTCGTGCGTAGCTGTTTTTATGCTGTTCAGCAGATGAAAGCAAAAGTAGCGGAGTGTTGGCAGGATTAAAGTTGCTACCATTCGGTTCCGCATCTTCTATCGACGTAGGGCTAAATCCACAATTATGTCTCTTTCTCTTGTGTTTCGAAGCCCCAACACTTTCAGTCCCTTCGGACATGACTTCCGCGTCGATAGGTCTCCTGCCAATCAGCGTTGAGCAAAGTGGAGTAAGGAGTTCTATTAATTCTGTAAGCTGCCCGATCAGCTTGCGTGACTGTCCCACCTCCTCACGATTCAAAGTTGGTGAACTGTTCTCCATTGCAGGGCACCAGGAACTAAAACAAATCAAGTGAAGGCACCCAAGCACGAAAAAAATAACCGATAAGTCCAAAACACATGGAAAACGTGCACCAACTGAAAAAAACATGCTTTATTGAATTCGTCCACAAATAATAAAACAAAATAATTTCAAAAGTAATGCATGAAATGTGTCACAGAACATTCAGGCACTTCAATCTTCAAGGAAACTGGTGGCCCCTACTCCCCAGACTGTATAAATTGGTACAGGGGGCTCCCTTAATCATACTTGACTGTGTAAAAGCCCTACAAAAGCTGCTGCTGGTTGGGGAAAAATGAGAAAAAAATGTATTAATTTTCTGATTTTACTCTTTAACCTGAACAGGACTGTGATTTGACACTGTTAGGATAAAGATGATAATGGCCTCTGCTCTCATCTGCACTTGTTCTAAAACCACCCCTGCTCAGATGTGTGTGTACAGAAAGCTGCTGTAGGTTATGGGGTTTGTGTGTGGTTACTTCTTTAATATTCATTACAGTCAAACCATAGAGGTGTGCACATGAGGTCATTACAGCTTATTTTTGGGCCGAGGACAGTGTGGTCATTGTTTCTTTTACTTTTCTCACAGACCTCAGAGGTGTACAAAGAAGGTTACTATAATTTGTGTAGGGGCAGTGTACTGTCTAGGAGCAACAAAGTAAAATACATTACTGTAATCATTATTTTTTCAGTATCACATCAGACACATATACAGGTAGCTTTCACTGATGGTTAGGGGTGAGGAATTAGGAGGCATGCTATGTATATCTATGTCAGCACTCAACTGAAACACATGACTGTGGCAATTTGAGCCTCTGCTTTCATCCCAGTTTAACACCAGAGGGATGCATAGGCAGTGACCATCTTTATTGGGGGGAGTTAGGGAGGCAGGTCATATTCCCAGACTGGGCCTCTGTATCCAGACAGCAAATGGCTTGTTAGTTTGTTTTGAGCTACTATTTTGTCATCTTTGAATATTAAGCCTTGGGCACAACTTATGTCTTTCTTGAAAAAAGAACTGTTTTCCCACCTTTCTAAGCTAGTATAGTCCAGTTTTCAGGTTAGTGC
Organism: Protopterus annectens; assembly: GCF_019279795.1. Lineage (NCBI taxonomy): Eukaryota > Metazoa > Chordata > Ceratodontiformes > Protopteridae > Protopterus > Protopterus annectens. Next base: position 434,506,835 of record NC_056730.1, read on the forward strand.
TGAATTCAGGGCTGTGTTACAAGTTTCTGTGTTTGCCCATACCTTACTTGGATAGAAGGAAGTTGAAGTTTCTCTGTTCACCTGTGAGAGAGGGGAGCTTTGAGCAGCTTATCTGTCCCTGGAGGAGTGGTTTCACCCCAGAAATTAGTAGTTTATTGGCCATTTTGGGCTAATTTCTATCTCTTTTATTTCCCTGCTATAAAACCCACATTAGTGTGGTTTTGTGCGACGGGCAGTAACGGTTAGCTAGGGTATAACTATTCTGTGCTCCACAAAGTCTACTCTTCAATTTTTCCCTTGGAACTAGACAAAATTTCAACTTAAGCATTCAACCCATTCACTTCTCAGCCCAGCACTTGCTCAAAACTCATAGCAAGCACTAATATACCTTAGCACTAGACCCCCTATACTGTAGAGAAGGGCAAGGCTCTCTCTTCGACATTACCAGCCAATCAGTAAAACAGCTCACTGTACATATCCAGGCATGTCAAAAGGGCGGTTTCAGGTGTACTCTCCGGTCCAACTGGTGAATCTGGACATTTTGAGGCAATGTTGCAACTGCCTCATGTACAGAGACAACCCTCTCCTCCTACCACCAAACACTAATACATGTGAGAGATGCAATTATGCAGCCAAACTGGAGGCTAAGCTCTCTCAACCCAAGACTGGACCAGACAGTCAAGAGGAGAAGGGAATTACTTGTATCATACGACCAGTCTCACATAGACCTATGAAATCAGCACCGGCAAAAAACACACATAAATACACAAAAACATACTCGGAGGCTCTAAATAAAAATCTGCAAAAGCAACAGAGACCTCCAAGCAACCTCCACCCCCCAACACAAACCATGAAACATATACTTCACAAAACCAGTGTGCCATGCAATCACAGCCCTTAAGGCAAAATAACACACCCAATACACTAGTAATAGGTGACTCTATAGTCGGGCACACTGACGTCCCACTCACTAGGCTGAACAAGGAGAAGGTTACTGTTAGCTGCCTGTCGGGTGCCAGGATCTGCCACATAACACAAGCACTCAGGTCACTCCAGAACAAGTACAAATATGACTCTGTCATTGTCCATGTTGGTGTGAATGACCTGAGCCATACCTCTCTGAGGAGCTCTCTGATCACGTAGCCCAGGCCGGTATGACCCTGACCCTGAGTAGCATCCTGCCCTCACCAAGAATGATACCACGGTATAAAGAAAAAGTGATCAATTTCAACAAATGGCTAAGCTTCTGGTGTCATTCAAAGGGGATCCAGTCTCTGTCAGCCCGGGATGACATGCTCGACAAGCCACGCTGCTTCACTAGAGGCGGCTTGCACCTGTCACCCTTAGGCTTTCAAATACTAGCCAAAGCTCTTGCCATCCCCATTGTGCCTTTTTTAGGCAAGGCTCAAAAGACAAACCCACCACCGTAAATAGCACAAGTAACAAAAAACTGAGGGTAATGCTACTCAATGCCAGAAGTCTAAACCTCAAAATGGATGCACTCGAGGCACTCCTCAGTATGGAAAAAATGATATATGTGCAGTAACAGAAACCTGATTTAAGGATCCAGGGAGCACCCCAGCACTACCAGGCTACAACTCATACCATACATTTCGGCTGCAATACCTGGACTGAAATACAAAAGGCGGGGGTGTATCCATATTCATCAAGGATACCCACACCTCCAGGTTAGTGGCACAGCATGATGCTTCAGAGATCATCCACGTGCAACTAACAATGGGCGGAACTGCAATTCAAATTGTAGCTTGTTACAGATCACCCACCATGTCCCAGGACCCCCATTCCGCATTTCTTGAAACACTGGGAAACATAAAGGTCCTACCAAACACCCTGATGTTGGGTGATTTCAATTACCCAAACATTAACTGGGAGTACTACTCAAGTACTAACTCCCTTGCCCAACATTTCCTAGAATTTATAAACTCAAATGTCCTGGATCAACTGGTCAGCACCCCCACCAGAGGTGACAACATATTGGACTTGGTCATCACCAACATGGGCGACCGGTGTTCCACACTGGAGGTCAACCCCTCACTGGTTAGATCTGACCATAAACTAATCACTCTGGATATCCACATTCTGCCCCCAACTCCAGTCAAAGAAACCACTGTGAAAAACTTCACGTTACTTAAGACTGAGGTGGAAAGTTTCAAATCCCCCATGCTAAAGAATAACTGTGCCCAAGCTGCAAAATCCTTTACTAATGCACTCTACAGGCACCTACAAGAATGCATGGATCATGCTATCCCAAGCAAAACTAAGACTCTCTCCTCCAAGAAAAGGAAACCAGTCTGGGGGACCCCTGCTATAAACAAGCTATACAATAGAAGGAGGAAACTAGTACAGAAAAGAGTAAAATCCCAAGAGGGGAAGACATCCCTGATCAGTATCAGCAAGAAACTATGATCCCTCATAAAACATCCAAGGCTAGCTTCGAAAGAAAAATTGCCAAGGACTCCAAAGATAACCACAAGGCATTCTTTAGCTATGTCAAGAATCTAAGTGGCAATTCCCAGATCTGCTCAGAGTTAATGCAGAATGGCACAAAATACACTGAACCGACCAATATCGCCAACATTTTGGCAGACAGGTTCAGTGCAAACTTCACCCCCCTCTCACCCCAAAAGGGCCCATAACCGTACCAGACGAATGTAGTGCCCCTGAAATCACAGACACTCAGGTTAAAGCAGCCCTCTCCAAAGCCAAAAACACAGCATCAATGGGACCGAATGGTGTCCCAGGCGGTGTCCTACATGAGCTCAAAGATGAACTAACCCCTCACCTAAACACACTTTTCAAACTCAGCCTCTCCACAGGCTACGTCCCCATAGAGTGGCATATAGCAACAGTTATTCTGCTCCACAAAGGTGGAGCCACAACAGACCGTAGAAACTATCACCCTATATGCCTGAGTAGCTTGGTCTGCAAGGCTATGGAGCGCATCATCATGGATCTCATTAACAGAGACATTGGGAGCCTCCAAACACTGGACCCTACCCAGTTCGGCTTTGCTAAGGGCAGATCATGCCTCCTAAACCTGATGGACGTCTTTGAGAAAGTTACCAAGGCTATAGACAAGGGAAAGGTGGTCCACACAGCCTACCTAGACCTTGCAAAGGCCTTTGACACCATTCTCCATTCTGTTGTTATAGACAAGCTCACCAGCCTGAACATAAACCCCTATGTCATGAGATGGGTTGCCAACTGGCTCACGGACAGAACCCACATTGTAACAGTTGCAGAAGCTAGGCCTGACTCTAAACCCGTTACAAGTGGCATTCCCCAGGGCTCAGTCCTAGGACCCATCCTGTTCGGCATATACTTCTCAGAGGTACAGGCAAGCACAGGAGGACTATGGCTGACCAGATTCTCAGATGACTGCAATCTAGGGACTATAATTGACTCTCCGGCTGACACAGACATCCTCCAGAAGGGTCTCACTGAGACAGATACCTGGTGTCAAAACCATGGCCTCAAGCTAAATGCCAACAAGTGCATAGTCATCCCCTTTGGAAAAAACAAAGTACCCATAAATTACCACATAGGTGGTAGCCCCCTAAATATGGAAGACGAAATAAGGGATCTGGGGACCCAAGTAGAGAGTAATCTCTCATTTGATAATCACATTGCCAAAGTGGTTAGAAAATCCTTCTATTTGGCCCACCTAATCACAAAATGGTTTGCATCCAGATCAAAAGAGGTCATTGTGCCCTTCTACGCGTCACTCATCAGACCCATCATAGAGTACAATGTCCCAAATTGGGATGTACCTTACAAGACACCTGCAACAGCTGGAAAGCCCAAAGAAGTATCTCAGCAAGAGGAGCACTGGCCTCAAACAGATGCACTATGCAGCTCGACTGAAGAAGCTCCAGCTGTACTCGGTTACATACCGCCTACTCAGAGGTGATCTCTGTCTGACATACAAGGCCATGTCCAACCCAGAATTGATGGACATGCTCCACTTAAAGAAAACCATATCCCCTCGAACCACATGCTCTAGGGATATAAACCTCACCACAACAATAAATAGGAAGTGCTGGAGGGATAGCTTCCTGACCCAGAGACTTCCCATGCTCTGGAACAAGATTCCAATCTACATTAGGCAGAGCTCCTCACTAACGCTGTTCAAGAGAAACCCTGATGAGTGCATGGGAAACAGGATGTGTACCCCAGGGATCACTTCAGTGGCTCTGCTGGACAGAGGCACAGTGAACTAATCTAAGGGGGCAGCGAAAACCAAAACATTCTGGTTAGGCTTATAAATGCCCTCAGGCAGATAGCCTAGTACCTACCTATGAACCTATGAAAAGTTAAGCTGAACAGCAACACTGAATTTCCTTCCTTAATCATAATTTCTTTTCAAGCCATCACTGGATGAAAAGATTATGTAAAAAGAAAAAAAAATGATCACAAATTCTCTTTTTGTATAATAGAACAGTTGGTCCAAGACCAACAAGGTAGGCTAACTGAATATCATCTTGATGTAAGTGAGCTTAAATGGCAGATGGTATTGAATGCCTATCATTATCCGGGTTTAAATGAATTCACTTCCATTAAACCCTATTTGAGGCTCAAAAACATAATGGGATGAAGTTTCAAGAAGTTTCTTATTCATTTATTTATTTAGTCATTTACTCATTATCGTCATGTTTTATAGGTATATTTTTGGGATAGGCATATATTCTTACTATACATCAAATAGTAAATGTGGATTCACTTTTTCATTTTTGTACTTTTTATTCTTTTATTTTACTTTATTTTATTTTTTATATATTCATTCATATGATGGTTGACTTATATATTTATATACTTAGGTACATTCTATACATGTATTTAACTATTTCAGTATAACTATTTCAGTATAAGATTGAATATTAGGTTTTATTAGCATACTGTTTTATTTTTCTGTGCCTTTAATAGTTAATTTTTTATTCATTTATTAGATAATTGATTAATTGCTGTTAGTATATATTAGCAGGTTCTACACACTCTGAAGAAGTCCTTTGGACGAAACCTAGGTCAGTGTTGGAGAACTGTGCATTTGTTGTTCAATAAACTTTTCGGTTGAGCTTCGTGTCTTCGTGGGATTTTTACTTTTGTATTTTTGGTTTCTTGGTTGGTTACTGTACACTTATCCCCGTTATCACTCATTCCAAAGTTTCTTCATAAGACTTGCTGACTGGGGTGCAAGGTGATCCTCATTGCCCCATTCTGGCCTCATCAGGTTTGGTTCTCTTCCTCTGGTCTCATGTTCTAGCTCCTCCTTGGATTCTAGATCCCTGCCTGGATCTCATTTTTCATCCTTCGGGCACCTGTCTGCCCAACCTGGACAGCCTCAAGCTGACAGCTTGGTTGCTCCAGTTCCCTTGATTGCCAGGACTCCTGGTCTTTCGTCTTCAGTGAAAACTATTCTAGTGGTGGCTCATAAGTCTTCCACTAGGAAGATTTACTGCAGTAAATGGAAATGATTTTCTATTTGAGCTTCCCAGAGAAAGCTGGATCCTTTTATGGCCCCTGTCTCTGTGGTATTGGATTTCTTAGCCAGCATTTTTCAGCAAGGGGCCAGTTCTTCCACTGTGAAAGTGCAACTGGCAGCTTTTTCAAATTTCCATGTTGGCGAGAACAGGAATACCCTGGCCTCTTCTAAATTGTGTAAGGCTTTTCTTAAAGGCACTTTTCTTTTACATCCTCCAGTTAAGAACACCGTTCCTCCTTGGGAGCTTACCTTGGTTCTCCAGGCACTAGTTGCTCCCCCCTTTGGACCTGCAGCATCAGTAGATTTGAAGTTCTTATCCTGGAAGACAGCCTTCTTAGTGGCCATTACGTTAGCTAGGAGGATTTCTGAGCTTCAAGCCTTGTCTGCTGTGCCCTTTATTTGATCTTCCACAAGGGCAGAGTTTCTCTCAGTACAAAACCCTTCTTTCTTAACAAAAGTGGCTTCTGAATCGAACATTAACCAAATAATTAACCTGCCTGTTTTCTTCCCAAATTTTCAGAACAAGGGTGAATATAAACTGGATTTGCTAGATGTTCATAGACAACTTTGTTTTTATCTACACAGAACAAAGCCCTTCCGTAAGTCTTACCAGTTATTTGTGTCCTTTTCTAAGCCCTTTTTGGGTCCTTTTCTAAGCCCTTTTTGGGTAAGGCCATCTCCAAAGTTTCCTTAGCTAGATGGATTACACTATGTATTTTGCAAATTTACAAAGACAAAGGCTTGTCTCCACCTGGTCCTGTTAAAGCTCATTTTACCAGATCTATGGCGACGTCTGCTGCTTTCTGGTCTAGGGTATCATTGGATGACATTTGTACGGCAGCAACTTGGGCTAAGTCACATAACTTCATTTCTCATTATAAGTTGGATTTAATCTCCAGTGGGACAGCATCCTTCGGCTCTGCAGTACTCAGGAATATCCTTCCATGAGGGCCTCCCAGGAGTCTGAGTAGCTGGGTACTCTGTCCCATAGGTTGCAGATAAATTAAGTTAACTACTTCAGATAAAGAAGTTAAGTACTTACCATAACGTTCCATCTGAGTAGTTATACTTAATTTTTCTGCAACCTGCCCACCCTCCTTCCCCAGAACCTTCTCATGTGATTAGCATGTGTGGTTTACTCTAGTTTGAGTTGTGGCAAACTTGATCTAATGGAAGGCAGGAGATGGTGGTATGTTATGGGTAAGGAGGAGGAGCTTGGAGCTCGGAGCAGATGCTTGTAAAGTTGCTGGCTCGGATCCGATATGGATCCAAATACCCACAGGTTGCAGAAAAATGAAGTATAACTACTCAGATGGAACGTTATGGTGAGTACATAACTTCTTTTTTCCCAGCATTCTTACTCCTTTGATGTGGTGGATTTGTAAGGCTGTGTCTCTGGCCTCCACCCCTAATTATAGTATGATTTCCAAAGTCCTTCCCTCTCCTCTTTCATCACTATTAAGTTTGTATAACCCATTTATGTACTCTTCCCACCCATTGTTTTCCATAGAGCCATGACAATAAGTGCCTGCCAGCAAACCAGTATTGCTTTTGAGTAAACCTCCTTTACTACATATTGCCTCCTGCTAATAGTCCTAGAACTCAGCAAAGCTTAGAGTTCTAGCCAGCATTCCAGAAGTGTTTTACTTGTATCCAGTGTAAGTACGGACAGTGCAGTGGTGCAGCAGTAGCGTTGTCGCCTCACAGCAAGAGGTTCTCTGGTTCAATTCTCAGCTGGAGTGCCTTCTGTGTGGAGTCTGCATGTCCTCCCTGCATTTGTGTGGGTTTTCAACAGGTACTCCAGTTTCCTTCCACGTTACAAAGACCTGTATCTGGACCGTTTATCCCCGGGCCTCCGCTGAAAATTGGCTTCCTTCAAAGTTGGAATTTCCCTGTAAACAAATGTTAAATAAATAAAGTAAATAAGTAAAATAGACAAAGTTAAGTACCTTTGATTGCTAAATCGCACTTGCCTAAGCTATTCTGAGAGAGTGCTGCTATTTCCAGCTTTTATGTGTGCATTTTACTATCTATACACACACACACATATATATATATATATATATATATTTTTTTTTTTTATTTTATTCTCATTACTGCTGTAAGACTGTCTTGAAATTGCCTTCAGTAAAGAATTTTCAGCTAACTTCTCAATTGGTTTATGATAGCATTGCACTTGTGGGTCTCTTCTACTGTTTTTTACATTAGGAGGACTGAGTTTATTCATCTTATGGCAGGAAGTGTTTGCCTGGTCTCAGGGATGTCAGGAGGCATACGCACTGTACTGAATTCAGTACAACTTCTTTAGAAGAGGGGGTAGCTTTTTTAATTAAAAAAATTACATATTTTTTGTTTTTCTATTGCGGTGGTGGTGCTGCGGTAGCGTTGTCGCCTCACAGTAAGACACTGTCCGGTTCTATTCTCAGCTAGAGCGTCCTCTGCATGGAGACATGCGTGAATGGGCGTACCTTCGATGAAGGTTGTGCATCAGGCCTGGCAAGCCGGTACGTAAAAATCAACTGCCAATCATTAGCGGACTGGAGTTCCGCTGTGGCGACCCCTAACCAGGAAAAGTCGAAAGACACAAACAAACATATTTTTTGTTTTTAAACAGCACTGGCTCCTTTAAGTATTTTTAAAACAGCGTTCTCCTTTAAGGATGCTGACTCCTTTAAGTTACATTTTTTTTAAGGATGCTGGGCACCAGAACCATAGAGCAATTGCAATTGCAGCAGATCAGGCACATGGCTAAATATCAGCCAGTCAGAATTGAGCTCACATCACATCATGTCCGGCTGGCTGGCTGCGAGCGGGAAAGGTGCACAGCAGTGATAGCTTGAATGTATTGGATTATAGTGGAGGCAGCCGCATGGATAATAATTGTTAGTTGTAGTGGAGGGGCAAGGCAATCGTGAATGGATTATCATTGTGGTGAAGGCAATTGGGTGAACAGCGTGAATGGATTATCAGGTAAGGAGAGAGTGTGTGTGTGAAAATGCCCCCCATGTAATACATCTGCTGGCTACAGGTGTTTAGGCTCAAACCCTGTACCTTTGCTTCAGGGTAAAAAGAGCCTAAAGTCCTTAATCACCACCATTTCTGAACTTTGTTTAGATTTTTTTTCTAACAGTTGTGAGCTATGGTGAGAAGTGAGAACTGAAGTTGTATTCCCCAGCTATGGTGAGAAGTGAGAACTGAAGTTGTATTCCCCCGTTATTGTTTTTGTTGTTTTTCCAGGTTTTTGTGCCCAGGTGTGAAGTGAGAACTGAATTTGTATCCCCTCATTATTGGCTTTGTTTGCCCAGGTTTTTTTGTGCTAAGAGGTTGAGAGCTATCTAAATGATAGCCATTAAGTTTCAGTCTTCCTCGTTTTCAATTTGTGGATTTAGCATAGTGGTATGTTGCACTGACTGTAGTGCATATGGTTCTGGGTTCAAGACATGCATGGTAGTAACTCAGCATTTTATTCTAGCAACTTTCCAAAATTATACAAGCAATGTTTAAAATGTGTCCCTGGCGTTTGGGCTTTTGTCCCCCCCCCAATAAATGTTGGCTTTTTCCAGATTTCTTGTGCTGCAAAGTTCAGAGATACAGCTGAGTGTCGAGTACATTTTACAAGAAGCTGAGAGCAGCAGGGGAACTAAAGTTTAGTGCTGCTTATGCTGAGTCTACTTGTATTGTTAATAGCACAACAGGTAGCCTACTTGCTTTTGATGCAGAATGCTGTGGGTTCTTCTCCCACAGCAGGTAGATGCATTGCTGATACTGTACTGTGTTGTAAAGGGGCATGGATGCTGTAGTCCTTTTTGGCGAAGATAAATAGTAGTAACTGTGAACCTGTTATCAGTTTGCCATCTATTCCCTATTGCAATATTACTAGCGTATCATTTTTTTTAATGCAACATAGGCAATTTATTCCTCAAGGGCAACAGGTACTTTATTTGTAGATGAAACAATGAAATATAAAGTTGTTTGCTAGCAGTAACCTCTTCATTAGTTACGGATTTCTTTAATGTGGAATTATGTACATGGCTTTTACTAGTTCAGAGATTGTGCATATTTACTGATACTGGTGGACTGTAGAGGTTTGAGTAGACTTTTATGATGGAAATGTTCTGAAATGGGCTGTTTTGTCATTATTGGTGCATGCATTTTGTTTCATTGTTTACTGGAAAAATGTTCAAAACAATAAATTTAAAACGCTAACAACTATACTGTATTGTACAAGGAATATAATTTAATACAATCAGGAAGGTGTATCAAAGAGCACTTGTATGTTTCATGTGCAAGGGGCCTATGATTTGAAAACAGCCCAAAGTTAATCTTTATCTGCCACTGGCAAAATGTATTTTCTTTGAATGTGGGTTTCAATGCTGTTTCAATGAATGTGAGTTTCAAGGGCAGAGAAGTTTTAATGCTAAGTCTAGTTTCATTGTGAGACTGCATTGCTTTGTTTAGCAGATATTTATTGGTGTTCATGCTGTAAAATGCAAAATAAAACTTTTCTGGCAAATCATTTAGGAATTAAGTCACTAAATAATGACAGACGTTAAGTTTCAGATGTCATAACCTTCAGAAAAATGCATGCTAAAGCAAGACCTGTTATTCTATCAACTGTCTTAAGTTTATACAAGATCAATTTTAGTACTGTTTGCATGTTCCCTCAATATATTTGGCCTTGTCCAGATTTCCTGCATTAAGAGGTTGAGAGTTACGTGCAAATAAATCGCTTTATAGAATTAGGAATATCCAAACCTCTCAACTGTCCCCAATTTTGGCTCAAAATGTTGCTCTCTCTCCCTAATAATCCCTCCGCAAAATAGTAATTTTGGAAGAAAACGTGGAGGGTTTACAGTTATAAATAACTGTAATGATCAGAGTTATACATTACTTTTATTTCAGAAATGCATGTAGATTCTCTAATTTTGTCAGCTGCTCAAGTTAACAGTGCTCATATTAAAATGGTGCCCCTTCTTTGACAGGTTCCCAGCTGTATTGTCTGGCAATTTTATATTTTTGCATCACATTTTTGGTCCATTTGTCATAAAATTGCGTTTTTCTGGCAAAGTAGTGACAAATCATTAAAGACTGAAGTTAGAAAATAATGGCAGATATTTGAGTTTCAGATTTCATACCTTTCAGAAAATTTGTACTAATGCAAGACCTACTACTTTTCTATTATCTTTCTAAGTTTATAAGAGCAATATTTAAAAAAAAATGGTCCTTATTTTTGGGCCTTTGCCTCAAGTTTTATTTATGGGTTTGTTGCTCTTAGAAGTTGAGAGGTATTTTTTTTTTTTGTGTGTGTGTGTGTGTGTGTGTGTGTGTGTGTGTGTGTGTGTGTGTGAGGTAGGTAGGTAGCATACCTCTCAACTGTCCAAATTTTGCAGAATGTCCAGATTTTTGCCCCATATTTTTTGTCTGTTCCTCATAAATTTTGTGATTTTCTAGAAAATCATTGAAGGCTGAAGTTGCTAAATAATGACAGACATTTGAGTTTCAGACTTCATGTCCTTTAGAAAAATTCATACTAGCACAAATCCTGTTATTCTAGCAACTTTCTCATACTAGCACAAATCCTGTTATTCTAGCAACTATCTAAGTTCACGAGAGCATTATTTAATATCTGTCCCTGTTTATTTTAGTCTTTGTCCATATTTCTTGTATTAAGAGGTAGGTAGGGTTGTGTGTGTGAATGAAACACCCTAGTTAGGGATAGCAGGTGGTTAGTAATTTACTCAAGCTCAAAACCTGTACCTTAGTTACAGAAAACAAAAGCATGAATCCTCTACCCCAACTACCATGCTGCATTTTTCAAAGAACTGAATTTCAGATTCATTTTCAATTCAAGGAACCGAGTTCAGTGAAAGCCTCTTCATTGACACTAAAAGGGCAAACCGTGAATTACGAGAATGGCCGTAGCTTGGCTGGGGGGGGGGTGTAGCAGTTTGAGAGCTGTGAGTACAAATTTGAAAATCCTAGCTACACCCCTGCATGGTCTGTCTGAGTTGGAAAATACACAAAATGCCTTGTAGTGTAGTCACTTTATTGGGTTGAGGGCTCATTAGTTAGTGTTCTGTTTTTGTTTTGCTGCAGATTTTGTGGGTTAGTAGTACCCTGTACAGTAGCAAATATTTCTAAAGCTAATTTTCCCTGCAGAACGGTCCATAAAACTGTATCCTGTAGAGCAGAATATAGAGCAAATACCTTGCTTGCTGACAAGGTTAGAGCAACTAGTTGACTGGCAATACCTACAGATTCAGTAAAAATCAGTATTGTGTAGACATTAAAGTTAGAAGAATTTAGTACTGTTTAGCATAATCTGTCCAATAAAGCACCCTTATTAGCATGCATCAATAAAGCACACTTAATAGCCTTCTAACCCTAATACACCATAGCCTTGTAGCTCACCAATCAAAGGACTGGACAGTATGGATATGCAATTTCCTAACTACTCTGTGGCCACCTTGGAGGATATGGGCATCTTGAAACAATGTAGCAGTTGTGTCATGTTTACTGACAACCACTTAATCATTAATGAAGACGGGCACAGTATGTAAGAGGTGCACTTGCACGATGATACAATGGCACTGGAAACTAAAGTCTCACAGGCACACATCAGAGTGTTATGAGCCTAGCACTGAGCAGCATAGTACCATCAGTGAGGATGCTGCCACAACTCTGAGCAAAAAATGATTGAGTTCAACAAGGGCTGTCTTTCTGGTGTCATTCTAAGGAGATCCAGTGTTTGTCTGCTTGGGAAAACATGGTTAACATACTACATTGCTTTGCCAAGGATGATCTCCACCTTTCTCCTCTAGTCTTCTGAATACTAGCTAAAACCTTTTCCACCACATATTGCTTTTTTAGGCAGTGATAAATTTACAGACCTACTGACATAGTAAAATCAATTCAACTGAACCTCAAGGTGCTACTGCTCAGTGCCAGGAGCCTAATTAAAAAAACTACACTTCCTCCAGTCCCTCCTCAAACTCAAGAATATAGGCAGTACAAGATTTCAGTGCCTTCCACACTTTTAGACCAGTAGCTGCACATTCAAGGGCTAAAGGTAGAGGTGTCGCAATATACATCAGTAACATGCATACCTCTAGGGTGGTCAAACAGTTTGATGCACTGGAATTCCTCCATGTGCAGATCACCTTACACAAAATCCTGTACCATATCCAAGCCAGCTATAGGTCACCCTGCATGTCCCAAAAAACTAGCAATGCATACATGGACTTACTGGAGACACTTACCATCCAACCTAACACCCTACTCGTGGGTGTTTTAATAACTGCCTGTATAGACTGGGAAGCCTACATGACTGCAGATCTACAGATACAGAGATTCCTGGATTTTGTAAATAAAAACACCCTTGAGAAAATAGTGAATACACATCTTAGAGGCTCCAACTTACTGGAACTTATGCTCCGATATATGGGAAAATGCTGCCCCCCCAATAGCTCATCCTCCTTAATAAGGTCCAGTCATAAAGCTGTCTCTTTAAAAATCAAATTAGTCTTCATAATCCCATTAAAGCTAGTACCCATTAGGAACTGTTCCAAAGCAAATTAACTTTTTATTAAGTGACAGTTTGTCAAAATTCAGTGTGCCTCCAAACCCTGAGAACACAGCATCTTGTGTTGAATTGCTCTCAGAAACTCTTTACAACCATTTCAATTGCTGCATACAGGCTGCTGCACCCACAGTAGTAAGCCCAGGACTAGCTGCAGAGTCAAACTGCCTGGTGGCATCCCAGAATTAAACAGGATATACAATAGGAAAAAAAATGACAAAAATCATGAAGGGTAACTCGTATAAACTTAAAACTTTCTCATCAAACTAAATAGGCAATTAAGAGGACTACTTATGTCAAGCAAAACCAACGTTGAGGTTAACATAGCCTCTCAGGGGAAAGATAACCATTAAGGCCTTATTCAGCTATATCAGAAACTTCAAGGGTAGAGTATAGAAATGTGCTGAACTGGTGGTTAATGGTGCCACATTCACTGAGCCTGGCAAAATAGCAAACCTAGGTGAACACGAACGAGGAACCTTGCCCAGCAAAGAAAAGCACGTCAGCTGTAAAAACCTGAACGCTTTATTAATCCAAAAGCCACGGACCTCCGTGGCTTCCTCAGAGAATGCAGAAAATACAAAGATACAAGTGGAGCAAGCAATTAATATTAATCCAATACAGGAAATGACATCACAGGTGCATCCTAAGGTGTCACAACTACTACTAATGTAAAAACCTCAACAGAGTAATCCTATAAATTTACTTAAAATGTACGCAATATTATATGTAAAAAGTATGTATAAAAACAGTAAAACAATTCTGCATATTTGTATATGCATCCAGTTAGTATGTAATAAAAATTTGTGATAAACTAACCTAATAACGGCTAAAAAAATGACAACAAGTGTTAAGTAGCACCTCTAAACAAAAAAGGCAAGGTATACACATGTGTCAGTCTGTTGAAACGGCAAATGTTAGCCAAAATAACCTTCATGTTAATATATAATTGTCAGCATACACTGACGCCAAAGGTCTACTTTAAACAGTTTATTAAACCTGTAGATAAGTCTATAAGGTCAAAGAAGGTGTAAATAAAATAATAACACAGTAACAGAAAAGTAATGGAAAAAGGTTCCTTGATACACTGGACTAATTTTGAAGTTATCGAAGATAGCTTCTTAGCTTAAGAACGGGGGCAATGTTACAATTACTATTAAGGCCGGGATAGTTAAAAGCATCCAAAAGTAGTTGCCACTCCAGTTCCTTATTCTCCAAAAGCAGAGAAAAGGGTCCTCCCCTAGATGTTAAAGGTACATGATCTATTGCCATGAAGGTGAAACTGTGGCCTGGATTTGATGTAATATGCTTGGCTAAAGCATTATCATCCCTGTTGTTCTTAATAGCATAAAAATGCTCATACATTCTATCCCGCAACCTTCTGTCCGTTTTTCCTATATAGAAACCTCTACAGCAGTTACAGAGAGCAATGTAGATGATAGATCTGCTCTCACAATTTAGGGGGAACCTGATCGTGTATTTAATGTTCCTCACTTGAAAAGTCTCTCCAACACAGATGTTATTGCAAAACTTGCAGAACCCACATCTAGTCATTCCTCTCCTTTTAAAAAAGAAACCGGATGCATATACAAATATGCAGAATTGTTTTACTACTTTTTTTACATACTTTTTACATATAATATTGCGTACATTTTAAGTAAATTTATAGGATTACTCTGTTGAGGTTTTTACATTAGTAGTAGTTGTGACACCTTAGGATGCACCTGTGATGTCATTTCCTGTATTGGATTAATATTAATTGCTTGCTCCACTTGTATCTTTGTATTTTCTGCATTCTCTGAGGAAGCCACGGAGGTCGTTTTTGGATTAATAAAGCGTTCAGGTTTTTACAGCTGACGTGCTTTTCTTTGCTGGGCAAGGTTCCTCGTTCGTGTTCACTTAGTTTGGTTACTCTCTGTTTTTTACGTGGTTCGTCTTCTGCGAGGATTCCTGTTGGCTCAACAACTCCTAGCACAGCGGCATGGCAAGCGGAAGTATGGCGGTGGAGAAGGACTTGGCAGCCTTATTATCGGGGCTATCGGACAAGCTTGAACAGATTAATTCAAGAATGGATTGTATGCAAACTGCCTTTCAGGAACTGAAAGAGAAACAAGCGGCTGGTGCCGTTATGACGGGGTCGAGTCAAGGAAGTGACAATGACTGGATTCCAGCCGCACAACCAGTACGGCAATCGGTAGAACTGCCTCCATCTAACCCAGGTACTAGTCAAAACTTAAATGTTTCTCGAGAGGGTAATGTCCTTTTTACTGGGAGTGACTCTGACCGGTCTGGGTCCTATGCAGGGGTAGTATCTAATGTCCGCTTTAACGAGGACCAACGGACAGACCAGGATACTAATACAACTAGAGCAGTTAGAGTCACGGACAGGACTGATGGATTACCCAACCTTGGAGGTTGGATTCTGGACACGACCAATTTTATATTTGGCCAACAAGACATGACTGAAACTGGTCTTCCTGATAACAACATATGTCTGACTGATAAACTTAAATTGCTGGACTCCAAACTGCTGAAACTTAAAAAGTTGCAGTTGGAGTCCGCATATTTTAAACAATGCATTGCGGAAGAGCTTGTACCGAAGGGATTACGCAATAACTTTATGCCTTCAGGACTTATTGTTGACCCTGTTTTTTTAACCGATCTAGAAACCTTGTTTCAGAAACAAGGGATGGATTTACTTGTTCTAATTGTGAAGCATTATGCTGTACATATTGATATCCTACTGCATGATATTAATGACCTCGACAAAGATGTTAAAACTCATCTTGATTTCAGTAGATATAGATTTGATTATGGCAGAATTTTATCAAGTATAGATACACTTTTAATTAAATTGAAAGGTAACAAAAACAGGAAGCTAGTTCGGGATAGGGAAGCATACTCGAAAAAGACTGCATACCCTAACCTTAAAGGTACTAGACTTACACGCACAGACACAGGTAGGGGGAACTCGACCACATTAGCAGAAGAGAATGAAATTAGACTTGAGGACATAACGGAAGAGGATATTTTTGAACTTAATGATGGTCACAACAATGATGAACCTAGGAGAAGCAATAGAATTAAAGCATTAGCTAGACAAGGGGGTGGATTGGGCAACCCCCAAGGGGCCTATAACAACAACAATAAGAACAAATCTAACAAGCAGAACTCAGGCCAGAATAACAGTAATTTTTTAGGCCAACGCGACAAGAGACCTTACAGGAGAAGGAATTAACGACAAATTTAATTGTTGAGGAGATAGAGAGAGGAGTTGCTCTGTGTGACGATTTAAACAATACAGCACCCTTAGATGAATCACTGGAAACCAGGTACCCCATTATTCTTACAAACAACAGTGGGGATTTCAGGATTTATAACTTTTCTGAGATTACCATAGACAATCAGCTCATTGAATTACTGGCATTTGGTAACTCGTTCGTTCCAAGTAGGAACGGTAACATTGCCAAAGAGATCATTGAGCTTAAATGTTATGTAAGAAAGATGAATCTCCAACTGTTGTTTGATCAATCAACAAACAGTGAAGGGGTAACGGGTGACAACACTATGTCTAGTAAATTGAAATTAGCTAGCGTGTTTAATCCACCTCTACATTCCACTTTACAGTTGTTTGAAAACAACTGTGAAGCTGATTTTAGATTCCTAGCGCATAGTACTAAGCATATATATGGGCCTAGGCAGCACAATGTTACCAAAGAACAGATGGCACTTCTAGATGAGGTCAGCCGTTTACCGATACGAGTATTAAAACCAGATAAAGGAGGGGGACTGGTTATTTTCCATAATACAACATATAATGAAAAGATGTTGTCACTGCTAGAAGGGGATGCTTATACAGCAGCCTCAAAGAATGAGGTCAACGGCAGCATTCAAAGAATTAGGGGTTATTTCAGGGACTTATTTTTGTTGGGCAAAATCGATATGAACTTGTACAACTATATCGATATTTCCTGTCCTAAAATACCCGTAATGTTTGGTATCCCCAAAATACATAAGAACATTAGCGACCCCCCTATGAGGGCGTTGATTGATGGGAGATCGTCCGTAACTTATCCCTGTTCAAAACTTATTACTCAGATATTGGATAAGTATATTAAAGGGATCCCGAGTATATGTAGGGATTCATGGACGTTCTTGGAGAACATCAACCGGATACCATACCATGACGATAACAACTTGCTGACCATAGACGTCATAGATCTATACACCTCCATCCCCCATGTTGAAGCAGTTGAATGGATTGGTATTATGTTGAATAATCTAGGTGCTTCGAAACTTGAGGTTGATTTAGTTACGGAGTTATTGGAAATCGTATTGACTAGTAACTATTTTTCTTTTAATGGAGAATTGTTCTTGCAGAAACGTGGAGTGGCTATGGGCTCTCCTTGTGGTGCAGGAGTAGCAAATTTTGTGATGGGCTACTGGGAAGAAAATATATTGAAAAGTATTATTGGAGATAGGGGGCTTGTCACATTCTATACCCGGTTCCTGGACGACATGTTTTTGTTGTTCAGGGGAACAGAAGCACAAGCAAGGGATTTTGTTGATTCTATCAATTCATCAACAGAGTTTTTGAAATTTACATTTAAGTATTCACCTCTAGAGATAGACTACCTGGACGTTAAATTGGTAAAAGATAAAACCAATAACGTCTTGACATCAACAGTGTTCAGGTACTGCAATTCTTTCCTGCACTTCACCAGTTTTCATCCTTATAAACAAAAAAGGTCCATCGTCAAGGGCCAACTGGTGAGGGCAGGAAGAATGTGCAGTACATTTGTGGATTTTACTAAGGAGTGCGCTCTACTGAAAGAGATGTTTCTAAGTAGGGGTTATCCTGTTGTGTTAGTAGGTGAGTTAATAGAGGAGGTTACTGTCAAAAGAACAAAAGGCTTTTACAAACCTTTGCTTCTTCAGCATAATTTGTTAACCAATGAGGTTGACGTGACTTCTGACCAAGGTAGGACAGTTGTTGGGGAAGGGACAAGTACTATGAACGTATCTCTAAGACCCCAAGGTAATTTTTCGCTGAGTTTTGTGACTACTTATAGTATGAACACTCACACTATTTTAAATATCATTAAGAAAAATTGGTATTTGATCTCTTCAAACGCCCTCTTAGTTGAGAAACTGGGGATTGAACCTAGATTTACATACAAGAGGTCTAATAACCTTAAGGAACTTATGCAAAGGGGTAGCCATGGCGGTTTCTTTTTTAAAAGGAGAGGAATGACTAGATGTGGGTTCTGCAAGTTTTGCAATAACATCTGTGTTGGAGAGACTTTTCAAGTGAGGAACATTAAATACACGATCAGGTTCCCCCTAAATTGTGAGAGCAGATCTATCATCTACATTGCTCTCTGTAACTGCTGTAGAGGTTTCTATATAGGAAAAACGGACAGAAGGTTGCGGGATAGAATGTATGAGCATTTTTATGCTATTAAGAACAACAGGGATGATAATGCTTTAGCCAAGCATATTACATCAAATCCAGGCCACAGTTTCACCTTCATGGCAATAGATCATGTACCTTTAACATCTAGGGGAGGACCCTTTTCTCTGCTTTTGGAGAATAAGGAACTGGAGTGGCAACTACTTTTGGATGCTTTTAACTATCCCGGCCTTAATAGTAATTGTAACATTGCCCCCGTTCTTAAGCTAAGAAGCTATCTTCGATAACTTCAAAATTAGTCCAGTGTATCAAGGAACCCCCCCCCCCCCCCCTTTTTCCATTACTTTTCTGTTACTGTGTTATTATTTTATTCACACCTTCTTTGACCTTATATATTTACCTATAGGTTTAATAAACTGTTTAAAGTAGACCTTTGGTGTCAGTGTATGCTGACAATTATATATTAACATGAAGGTTATTTTGGCTAACATTTGCCGTTTCAACAGAATGACACATGTGTATACCTTGCCTTTTTTGTTTAGAGGTGCTACTTAACACTTGTTGTCATTTTTTTAGCCGTTATTAGGTTAGTTTATCACAAATTTTTATTACATACTAACTGGATGCATATACAAATATGCAGAATTGTTTTACTGTTTTTATACATACTTTTTACATATAATATTGCGTACATTTTAAGTAAATTTATAGGATTACTCTGTTGAGGTTTTTACATTAGTAGTAGTTGTGACACCTTAGGATGCACCTGTGATGTCATTTCCTGTATTGGATTAATATTAATTGCTTGCTCCACTTGTATCTTTGTATTTTCTGCATTCTCTGAGGAAGCCACGGAGGTCCGTGGCGAAAACGCTGTTTTTTGGATTAATAAAGCGTTCAGGTTTTTTACAGCTGACGTGCTTTTCTTTGCTGGGCAAGGTTCCTCGTTCGTGTTCACTTAGTTTGGTTACTCTCTGTTTTTTAAAATAGCAAACCTGCTAGCTGCCAAATTCAGGTCCTTTACTCCCCTCTCTCCCCCAACCATACTCTCAAGAATAACCCCTCCAACTGTAACTAAGGGAGCATGTACTGGCTGCCCTTTTTAAAGTCAAGAACACATCCTCAGTGGTCTCCAATAACATCTCAGGATGCCTTGTGAATAATCTAAAATACAACTTATCAGGGCCACTAGATTCATTATTTAAGCATAGTCTTAAAACAGGCTTTGTGCCACATAAACGGAGGACTCTGATAGTCATCCCCCTTCATAATATATACACACTGAGCTGAGCAGAGGGGAGGCACTGACCACAACTCTGATCTGTGATATATAACAATAAGTATCCTGAATTTTTTGCTTATTTTTACTAGTTATTGCTTATTCTAGCCATTTATACCACTTTTTATTGTCTGCTGCATACTTTTTAATATATTTTATTGCTATAAACTAATCTACATGGTTGTACTAAAATTGTCTTCCCACAGCCTGTTAAATCACGTTTGTTACTGTCACACTGTTTGTAAAGCTTTTTTTAGCTAGTTACTGTCACACTGTTTGCAAAGCTTTTTTAGCTAGTTTCACTGTGTGAAAGGTATTAACTGGAAAATTTCTCCATTTGTTAAGCATCTGTTTGTTTTTTCTGATTTCCTGCAAGGAGTGTATTATATAACTGATTTGTTTGCAGTTAAAAATATTCTCTAGAGTCTCCTTGCTCCTTTATCTGTTTAAAACTTTCATTTAGTGGCTCACTGATGTTTTTCTGCTGTGATAAACATTTATGTAGTATTTATTGTTCTTATATTTGGTGACTATGCAGTTGCCTTCCCCTACTGTAAATTTGATCTCGGACACTCCTTCCAGTCTAGTGCCGTTAGCTCATTCTATCTAATACAGAGTGAACATTTGAGAAGGCCAACCTCCTTAGTTTCTTAACTTTAAATTATCTTTTGTTCCTCCTTTTTCCCTTTCCAATTTACTTAAAAAAAGAATTCATCTGTTTGCTGCTTTTACAGTATTTTTTGTTTCCTCCTCCAGTACTTCATCTTGTTTTTTCTGCTATTTTTTCTCTAAAGTGTTCAATTGCATCTTCTCTGCTGCATGTATTACTGCTATTTTAGTCTGTTTAAAGTTTAAGTGTTATTTAAGCTCCACGGATCCAGTTTTGACATCCTGCAGACTACAAGAGCAACAGGAAGGAGAAAGAGATACTCTAAGTGCCTCCATTTTGATCTTTTCATAATTTACTGCTCTCTGCAATTGTTTTTTTGTCATTTTTATCTTTATATTTATATCTGCATTTATTTAAACTGCATTTGCCTTAATATTGCTACACAGTCAAGTGTGCTAGCTTGTCCTGCATTTAAAGTGTTTTTGCTACTGTTTTAACTGCTTTTTTGCAAAAAAAAAAAAACAAAGAAAAAAGTTCTAAGCTTGTTTCCCACCTTTCCTGCAACTAGTCTAGTCCAGATATAGATTTGCTGTATCCAGGACTGTTTTATAAGTTTCTGAGCCCCCCAGACATTTCTGTGTTGGAGGAAAGCCTTCTAGCTTATAAGTGGGAGTGGTAAGCACTAGATAGTCTATCTATCTATCACAAGAGGAGTGGTTTCTGGTCCAGAAATTGTAGGTTTTTTTTTGGCCGTTTGGGCAGATTTTCCATCCCTTTCAACTTTCTGGTTTAAAAGCCCATGTTTGCATGGGTTCGCTCACTGCGCAGCAGGGCTCAGCTAAGGTAAATTATTATCTGTGCCAGAAAGTCTGCTCTTCAATATTTCCCTTAGAACGTGCTTGTTCTTTTACTTCTTGCACTTCAATTAGCTTAATCGGCTGGCACTTTATCAGGCTTTTGTAACATTTATTGTAGCACACATAGGTGCTATCAGCACTAGCTTTTCCTACGGCCATGGAATGTATCATCTTGGAGCTTATAAACAAAGACATAAGTAACCTCCAAATCCTGGGCCCCACTCAGTTTGGGTTTGTAAAACGTAGATCATGTCTACTAAACCTGATTGACTTCTTTGAAACAGTCACGAGAGCCATAGATGAGGGCAATGTAGTGCACACAGCCTATCTTGACCTTGCCAAGGCTTTCAACACCATCCCCCACTCTGGAATTATTGATAAACTCACTAAACTGGGCATAAATCCCTATGTAACAAAATGGGTGGCCAACTGGCTCACTGACAGAACCCACACAGTAAAAGTTGCCGACTCCAAGTCTGACTTCAGATCAGTGACAAGTGGAGTACCACAGGGTTCGGTCCTGGGTCCTCTCCTGTTTGGCATCTACTTCTCTGAAGTACAGGCCAACACAGAAGGTCTTTGGCTAACAAAGTTCGCTGATGACTGCAAACTGGGAGCCATAATAGAATCACCAGATGATGTTGACATTCTACAAAAAGGCCTCACAGAGACAGATGCTTGGTGTCAAAGTCATGGCCTCAAGCTCAGTGCTGAGAAGTGCATTGTCATCCCCCTTGGGGAAAAACTTGGTACCTATGAACTACCACATAATAGGTAGCTCACTAAACACTGAAAGTGTGACAAGAGACCTCAGGACACAGATGGATAGTAGTCTCTCCTTTGATAACCACATCGCCACAGTAGTCAGGAAATCCTTCTATGTGACACACCTCAACACAAAAAGGCTCTCCTCTAGAAAAAAGGAGGTTATTGTTCCTGTCTACTCATCCCTCATTAGACCAATCATAGAGTACAATGCCCCATTTGGCATGTATCTCACAAGACACCTACAACAATTTGAGAGGCCACAGAAATACCTCACTAACAGGATTACCGGCCTCAAACAGATGCCATAAGCAGACCATCTCAAAAAACTCCAGCTCTACTCTGTCGCATATCGCCTACTCAGAGGCGATCTCTGCCTAACATACAAAGCTATGTCAAACCCAGAGCTGTTGGACATGCTGCACTTAAAGAAATACCAATCTCTCTGTACCACATGCTCCATGGACCTAAACCTTGTAACCACAATAAATAGAACATACTGGAGAGATAGATTCCTGTCCCAGAGACTCCCTATACTCTGGAACAAACTCCCCATTCATGTGAAGCAAAGCTCCTCATTGGCCCTCTTTAAGAAAAACCTTGACGACTGGATGGGAAATAGAAAATTCACTCTGGGGATCACTTCTGCATCACTTCTTGACAGGTGCACAGGAAAATAATTTTCTTGGGTGGCGAAAGCCAGGGAACCTTTCTGTCTAGGCTTATATAGGCCCCAGGGTCAATAGCCTAGTACTTACCTATGGACCTATGAACCTACGCAGTAACAGCACCAGTACTTATTAGTTATGACCACCCCACCTGGTATGATTGTAGGGCAATTTCCTGTGCTTTCTCCTGCTAACCTGGTGCACTTGGGCATTCTGAGACTGTGTGGCAACTGTCTAATGTACACAGATAACCCTCTCCTCTTACCTCCCAACAATCATACATATGACAGATGTACTTATATCACCAAACTGGAGGCAGTGCACCCCCCAACCAAGATCGGACTAGCTGATCAGGAAGAATAGGTCAACACCTGCAACGCACTACATAGAACATACAGTTCTTCAAAACGCCAACCATCACAACCCACACATAGAAACACAAACCATGTTCCCACCTTTATGGAGGCTCTCAATAAAAATTTACCCAGACAACAGACACTCCCGAGACAGAAATGCACTCGACCACCACAACACAACACCAACCCCAGAACACATAGCTCACCACCACAGTGTGCCCCTCAAACTAAGCCCTTAAGGCAAAACACTTTGCCCAATATACTAATCATAGGAGACTCAATTGTGAGGCACACTGATGTCCCACTCACTAGATTGAACAATGAGTAGGTGACAGTCAGTTGTCTATCAGGTGCCAGGATTCACCACATAACACATACACTCAGGTCACTCCACAACAAGTGCAAATATGACTTAGTCATTGTCCATGTGGGTGTGAATGGCCTGAGATGTACCTCCCTGGACTACATGAAAAAAGATGTGATGGAACTCTCGGATTATGTGGCCCAGGCATGTATGACTCTAGCTCTGAGCAGTATTCTACCGTCAACTAGAATGATACCACAGTATGAGCAGAAAATGATTGACTTCAACCATTGGCTAAGTTTCTGGTGTCATTCTAAGGGGATGCAGTATCTGTCTGCGTAGGATGACATGAATGACAGACCTCGATGCTTTGCCAGAGACTGCCTGCATCTGTCAGCCCTGGGTTTCCGGGTACTGACTAAGGCTCTTGCCACCCCTATGGTGCCTTTTTTAGGCAGTGTTCCAAAGACCAAAATTCCGCCATAACAGCTACAAACGAATGCAATCTGAGGGTCATGCTGCTCAGTGCTAGAAGTCTAAATCACAAGATGCACTTGCTTGAAGCTCTTCTCAAAATGGAGAATGTCGACATCTGTGCTGTAACAGAGATTGGTTCAAAGAAAGCATGCCTGCACTCCCAGGCTATGACTCATTCCATACCTTTCCCCCCAGAATATGGCTGGAAGCTCCAAAGGCAGTGGAGTCTCCATATTCTTAAAGGATACACACAGTTCCAGACTGGCAGCCCAGCATAATGCATCTGAGATACTTTAGGTGCAACTAACCCTGAGTAAGATGGCGATACAAGTCATAGCCTGCTACAGAACCCCAAACATGTCCCTAGACTCTCACTCCAAGTTCCTAAGCACCCTAGAATCTGTCAAGGTTCAACCCAATACTCTCATGCTGGGTAACTTCAACTACCCTTCCATCAACTGGGAAAACTATTCAAGTACAAATGTACAGGCCCAACGCTTTCTGGAATTTATCAGTTCCAATGCCCTGGACCAGCTCATTCTGACCCCGCTAGTGGAAGCAGAATCCTCGACCTGGTTATCACCAACATGGGAGACCATTGCTCCACACCTATTGTCAATTCCTCCCTGATTAAATCCGACCACATACTGATCACCATGGAAATCTCCATCTCACCTACCCCCACCCCACTAAGGTGACCACCCTGAAAAACTTCTCTAAAGCATACACCAGTGCACTGTACGAGCAACGTACACAAATGCATGGATGCCATACCAAATAGAACTAAGACTTTCTCCTCCAAAAAAAGGAAGCCAATCTGGTGCCCCCCAGCCATCAGTAAATTCTACCACAGAAGGAAGAAACTGTTGCAGAAAAAAATTAAGTCACAAGACTGGAAACCTCCCTTATCAGTCTCAACAAAAAGCTGAGATCCCTTATCAAATCCTCTAAAGCCAGCTATGAAGGCAAATTGCGGCTGACATGAAAAACAATTACAAAGCCTTCTATAGCTATATTAGCTATATAAAATACCTCCAAGGCAATACCCATATTTGCTCTGAGTTATTGCAAAATGGCACCTCCTATACTGAGCCAACAGATGTAGCCAAAATACTGGTTGACAGATTCAGTGCCAACTTTACCCCTCTCTCTCTCCCTCCCAAGGGCCCTATCACAATACCAGAAAAAAGGCTGGCACCCACTATTTCTGTGGCAGAGGTAAAAGCTGCATTGTCCAAAGCCAAGAATACAATGTCCATGGGACCTGATGACATCCCTGACTGCATCCTACATGAGCTACAAAATGAACTGACACTACATCTGTGTTCCCTGTTCATTCACAGCCTTACCGCAGGCTATGTCTCTAATGAATGGCACACTGCTAAAGTCATCACACTTCACAAAGGGGGGGCAACTAAAGACCCTGGGAACTATCACCCCATTAGTCTGACGAGTCTGGTATGCAAAGCTATGGAGTGCATCATCATGGACCTGCTTAACAAAGATATAGGCAATCTCCAAACTCTTGACCCCACACAGTTTGGTTTTGCCAAGGGGAGAACCTGCCTGCTGAACCTGGTTGACTTCTTTGAGGCAGTCACCAAGGCTGTGGATGAGGGTAAGGCAGTGCATACAGCCTACCTCAACTTGGACAAGGCCTTTGATACCATTCGCCACTCGGGTATCCGTGATAAACTCACCAAACTAGACATCAATCATTACTTCAGTAGGTGGGTTGCAAATTGGCTGACAGACAGGACCCACAGAGTGAAAGTTCCAGATTCCAAGTCAGACTGTCGACCAGCCACGAGTGGAGTCCCACAGGGCTCAGTCCTGGGCCCTCTCCTGTTTCGCATCAACTTCTCAGAAGTCCAGGCCAACACAGAATGGCTCTGGCTGACCAAGTTCACTGATGACTGCAAGCTAGGAGACATTATCAGCTCCCTAAGTGATGCAGACATCCTACAAAAGGACATCTCTGAGACCAATGACTGGTGTTGGAACCATGGTCTGAAGCTTAACGCCAAAAAATGAGTTATCATCTCCTTTGGAAAAAACTCAGTTCCCATGAATTATTACATTGCTGGGAGCCCACTGAACACTGGAGAGGCCATAAGAGATCTGAGCACCCAGGTTGACAGCCACCTCACCTTCGACCACCACATTGCCACAGTGATCAGAAAATCCTTCTACGTGGCACATCTTATAACCAAAAGTTTCACATCCAGGAAGGAAGAGGTCATCATCCCTCTCTACTCATCCCTCATTAGACCAGTCATTGAATATAACGCCCCATTTGGCATGTACCTTACCAGACACCTACAACAGCTAGAGAGGCCACAAAAGCACCTCACAAAATGATCCTAGTCCTTAAACACATGTCCTACTTGGACAGACTCAAGAAACTTCAGCTATTCTCAGTCTCTTATCATCTACTTAGAGGTGATCTCTACTTGACTTACAAAACCATGTCCGACCCATCCCTACTTGAAATGCTACACCTAAAGAAATCCCAATCCACCGTGCCACATGCTCCAGAGATCACAACCTCATTACCACAATTAACAGAACAAACTGGAGGGACAGGTTTATCTCCCAAAGACTGCCCATACTCTGGAATAATCTTCCCATTCATGTCAAGCAGAGCACCTCGCTGGCCCTCTTCAAGAGAAATCTTGACAAGTGGATGGGAAACAGAAAGTTCACCCCAGGGATCACTCCAGTTGCCCTATTGATAGGGGCACTGTGAACTAATATGAGGTGGCATGCGGTTGGGCAGTTTTTTTTGGGGCTAGGCTTGTAAAGGCTCCAGGGCCATTAGCCTAGTACACACCTGTGAACCTATAGGGAAGAACGTTCACCATCTCATGGAAACTACAGACCCATTAGTCTGACTAGCCATGTTTTCAGAGCCATAGAAAAAATTGTCATGGATATTATTAACAAGAACATAGAGGACTTCTGGGCACTGGCTCCATCCCAGTTTGGATTTGGCAAGTGAAGGTCATGCTTACTGAATCTGTTGGACTTCTTGAAAAGGTGACTTAAGGTAATGGATGAGAGGAAAACTATGCATGCTGCCTACCTAGATCTGGCTAAAGCATTTGATACAATACCCCACGCTAGCATTGTCAACAAACTTATGGAAATAGGTAGAAATCCCTTTATAGTATGGTGGATAGCTGGCTGGCTCACTGATAGGACGCAGATGGTTAGAATTAGTGAGCCTAGCTCCACAAAGAGACCAGTCACCAGTGGAATCCCCCAGGGCTCTCTGCTAGGCGCACTCCTCATTGACATCTCCTTCTCTGATGTCAGACCCAATGTCAAAGGCCTATGGCTAACCACGTTTGCAGGTGATTGCAAACTGGGAGCAGCCACTGAATCCCCGCAAGATGAGAATACCCTTCAGGAAGGTCTACACAAACTCAATACCAAGAAATCCATTCTAGTGCCGTTTGGGAAGCTGGACACCCTGGGCAACTATGTCACCAATAAAACACTCCTAAAAGGTAATTCATCAGTCAGGGGTCTGAGAACTCATGTAGACAGTAACCTAGCCTTTGAGAAACATGTATCAAAGGTAGTAAGAAAATGCTTCTGTGCTGCTCAGCTTATAAGCAAGCGTATGCCATGTAGGTCCAGAGAAGTCATCATATCACTGTACTCCACTTTCATCAGACCCCTCATAGAGTATAATGCCCCCTTCAGTGTGTACCTGATCAGACACATGCAACAACTGGAATGTCCACAATGGTTTCTTACAAAACGAATACAGGGAGTAAACACAATTTCTTATACTCATCACCTCAAAGTCCTGTCCCTTTACTCAGTATAATACAGACTTCTGAGAGGTGATCTCTTCTTGGCATATAAGACATCCCTGGCCCATGTTTTGATGAACCTTTTGCACATTGAAAAAAAAAACAGCACCATAACTAGTAGATTGTTGTTCTTCTTTCAGCTTTTCCTGGTTAGGGGTTGCCACAGCAGAACTCCAGTCCGCTAATGATTGGCAGTAGATTTTTTTGGGTGCCGAGGTGCCAGCTCGACAACCAACCTTCAACAAAGGCACGCCCATTCTATGCATGTCTTTTGAACACCACTCGACCGCGGGGAGGACATGCAGACTCCACACAGAAGGTGCTCCAGCCGAGAATCGAACGGGAAAAACTCTTGCTGTGAGGCAACAACGCTACCGCTGCACCACCGCGGCTTGCACCAGAACTCATGGATTAAAATACCTAAATTGTGCTTGCAACATAAATAGGACATGTTGGAGAGACAGATATGTTCCTCAGAGAATGCCCATTCTCTGGAACAGGCTCCCTGTTCATGTGAGGCAGAGTTCCTCCTTATCTTTATTTAAGTGCTACTTGGAATAGTGGATGGGTAATCAGAAATTCACTTGTGGTCTGATGCCTATGTCTGTGATGGACAGAGGCAGTCAGTAAACCACCTCCTATATAAATCAAATTTGTGGGTCACATTTGGGTTGCATGGCTAGGCTTACAAGGGCCCTAGTGGTTGTTAGCCTAGTATACAACTATGAATAGCCTAGTATACAACTATGAATCTAAAGTAATCCATTTCTATAAGCTAATAAAAAATGACCAATTAGTTTCAATTAAGTCATTGTTGATGAAAACAGTCTCTTAAATCATCAGCCTGCCCTATATTAAATCTGATTAGGATTGTCACTCTTAAATGTACCCCTCTGTTTAATTATTATTAAGTCAAATTTAATTTAATTACATCTCAGTTTAATCACTCATGTAAAAAAACATATTTTATCGTTTGTGTACAACTAATTTTAGATTCAAGGTATCCAAGACTCGAATATCTGGTTATTCCGGTTCTGTAGTAAAATATTTACACATACACCCTGACTGGCAACAGGTATAGAGAATGCATACAGAACTCTCCCTTATTCAAAGCTGCTACATCAACAGCTCATATTAAATCACAATGTTTACTTGTCCTGTCACAAACTTGCAGTGGAAGAAACTGTCTGTCTATTTTGTGATATATGTGATGACAGTTCAGTAAAAAAAAAAGTTACACATTTTTTGGGACAACAAATCAGTTCAAAATATTTGTAGTCATAAAACTGAAAGTCTGAAAGCTCACTGCATTGCCATTACAGAAGAATGCAAATGGCACCACTGTCTTTTAGGGATTCCTGTGGGGAAACATCTGGGGAAGGTAACTACCTCTACTTTGTGTTTTTGTAGGTTAAACTATGAAATTGAAAATTGGGTTAAAAGGTAATACTATAAATCTTTCGAAGTTGATATACATATATTGTCTGGACTTATGCAGGTTTAGAAAATATTTTAAATGTGTTGAAAAGATACACAAGTATATAGGACTGGAACGGGTTCTAATCTGACTGATTCCTGAAGCATAGCAATCTACTCCTTATATGTACTACCAAGTTATCTGCTTGTGAACTTTTGCTTGTCTCTGCAAGCAGTTCATTCTCAATGAGTGTATATTTCATACGTTTTTCAATGTAGGAGTGCTGCCGTATGTTGGAACTGCTTTTAATATCTTAGTTGATGTGATTGTTGTTGTTGTACTGTCCAAACCTATAATGTATCTAATATCCAAATGTTTCAGTTGTGGATCTAAAGTATTTATGTTTGAATCGTGTACAGTGGTCAGAAAAACATAAAACTATATTCTGTAGCACTGAAATAAAGCACTTTTTAGGGTGTATTTTGTATATTTTCATTGAAGCCTTGGAAAACAAATTTTGGAAATATTTTTTGTAATAGCACATCTATGTTTGGTAGTCCTCCACCTGGTTGAGAGTTCTGCAATTTGCTCAGGCAGCTTTGATTTTTGTTGTTGAAACAAAGAAATAATATTTTCTAGATGCACTACAGTTAATTATCAGAACAAGCCAGTAATGTGCATTACATTTAGCATCTCTGAAAGTCAAGTATAAATTAATCATATTAAATACATTGGACGGCTTTAGTGCTTCAGGCGACTAATTCATCCTTTACAGACTGATGCTCTTAAAGTAATTTCTACTGATATTATTTGTGTTCTGGTTATTTTTAATATGTTTAAAATGCTGCTGTGAAACTGAATGTTTTCTTTCTTCGTAGCCTCACCACTAAAATAAAATCAAAACTGTCAAGTTTCTCTGTATTGCTTTTCAGTAAGTCATTAGTATGTCTTTATCACACTAGGTGAATTATCCAGCACATGATGCAGTTTGCTATTTATTTCAGCGTTAATAGTAAAATGGATTAGAAATGTGAGTGAATAGCTTTAAGACCCTCACTGGATCTGTGCTGTTCCTTGGTGTCAAAGGATATCTGTTCACCACTTTTTGAGCAAAAAAAAAATGCTTCACCTATGTAATAGTTAGATTTTCAGAAAACACATCTCAACCTTCTATCCTTCAACCTAGCTCACCTCTGGAACTCCCTTCCTCCACTCATCCGCACCACCTCTAATCACTCTGCTTTCAAAAAATCTCTATATACACATCTAGCATCACAGTGGGAATGCTCCTGCTCCCACCTTACATAACCTACTCTACTCCTTCTCACATCCCTCCCTGCTCTGCTTACATCTTTAATACACCCAGAAAATTCCATAGAATTTATTAGACAAGGCCATATATTTCTTCTTCCCCCACTACATTATGTCATTGTACCTCCTCTTCCTTTTTAGTAACTATGTTTTCCTAACTATTCTGTATAATGGATATTTTTGTTGTGCTAAATAGTTAATATGTTTTTCTGCGCAATGTATTTAACTGTATACTTGCTGTACAATTTGATATTGTTTTTTACTACCTGCTGTACCTATTGTGTAACTTTGAATATATTTTTGGAGCTTTTCTCCCCAGGACTCCATTGAAAACGGGTTCATTATGGCCCAATGGACTATCCTGGTAAACCAACTGCAATAAATAAAATAAATAAATAAATAAAACAGAACGTCAGCACTTATATTTCTACTTGACCTAAATTATCCCTCCTTTGAAAGGGTTAGCTATGTCTACTAAGTCTCACTTATTTTAATATATTTGTCTTGAACAACATTCCTTATGTCTTGAAGAAAGGTTACTGCATTTCTGGTCCCCAAGAGAGGGCCTTCCAAAGACCCCAGTAATGGCTGACTTTGTATCTTGAGCATATTGCAAATCTATGGAGAGAATCATTGTGTGATCTATTCAGATGTAAATGAGAAATCTCCTTTAACGTGACTTACATGGTTTTGTCATAACTTAACTCCATATTTTTTGAGAGTATGGCCACCACCATGGATGAAGTTTTATCTGTCCTGTCTGTTTGCTCTGATTTAGCTAATGTTCAGCACTTTACTGGTTACACAAGGCATATGTAAAGCCAGAGTTTGAAGATAAATGAAGCTGCCATAATTTGAGTCCACAGTTGGCAACATGCTCATGGATGTATTATATGTGCTTAAGGCATATTTGTTCAAGGCACATGCCCTTACTGCCACTCACGCTTTTTGGCCAATGCTGTGACTCCCACTAACCTGCCTCCCATAAAGTTAACTAGCCCTACCCGAATCCTGATCCTAACCCTA
The DNA here is from genome assembly GCF_019279795.1 of Protopterus annectens. Taxonomy (NCBI): domain Eukaryota; kingdom Metazoa; phylum Chordata; order Ceratodontiformes; family Protopteridae; genus Protopterus; species Protopterus annectens. Next base: position 434,538,221 of record NC_056730.1, read on the forward strand.
AAAATTCCCACTCAGTGCTTAACCTTAAAGTCTCATTCCCCTCCCTAAACCTAAAATCCCATTCCCCTCCCTAAACCCAAAATCCCATTCCCCTCCCTAACCATAAAGTCTCGATCGCTCTCCAAACCTAAAGCCCCCCCTTCCCTTACTGTCCACAATTGCTCCCTAAACTTAAAATCCCCTTCTCCCTCCCATCCACAATCTCTCCCTAAACCTAAAATTTCCAAGGGTCTGTATCACAACATCGAACTTACAAAAGTTCGATCATTGTAATATCGAACCCTAAAGTCTGAAACCCAACAAAACCAAAAACATAGAACAGCGATTTTTTCCCAGGGAAAAAAAATTGCTGTTCCATGACCAAAAAAAAAAATTAACCTTAAACTTTAAAGTAAAGTGGGGGGCTTTGCCCCCTCACCCCCCTACTTAAATATACCAACTCCGAGATCGCACCACAGTGGAGGAAATAGCAAAGCCCTGAAAACAGCCCACCAACTTTTTTCCGTGGGAAAAAAGTTGATGTGCTGTGGCTTCACTATTTTCAACTTTCGGACTTTAGAGTTCGATATTACAACGTTCAAACTTGTTTTAGTTCGACGTTGTAATATAGACCCAATTTACAACCCCCTAACTCTAAAGTCCCTATCGCTCTCTAAACCTAAAATCTCTGTCTTCATCTCAAATTGTAAAGTCCACCCTCTACTCTTCATCCCCCTCACTAAACCTAATAGCAATCTCCTGGTTCTTCTTCCTCACTTATCTGGCCCATGGACAGCATTTGTTTGCATCCATATCCTGGGATGCAATCAGATGGTGCACCACCTGCGATGAAAAACTCATGTTAGTGAAGAAGCTGGGGCTTGAGAGGCTGTAGGGATCCCTATGCTTATATATTAGAAGTAAGTGTAGATGGAGTCCTTACTATCCTTTGTTAGCAGTGGAGTTTTGCAAGGCTGTATCCTGGGCCCACTCCTTTTTGATATTTTTTCATCAGATGTCAAAAGAGACTTCAGAGTGTCATTCACTAAATATGCTGATGACTTCAGATATGGCAGCATTGTCCTTATCTCTGCTGTCACTGCTTCCTTTCAACAGCATTTGACAAGGCACACAAATGATGCCGTAAAATATTACTTTGCTTTCAATAACAGGAAATGCAGCATTGTGCCCTTTATCCACTTTTGCCATGACTACCACCAGGTTTATACACTATTGATAGGCAACAACTAAAAGTTTTAAAACAGTAAAAGTCTTTGGAGTCCTTTTGGATAATGGCCTTTCATCTGGTACCTGTTTAACTGCTACCACTTGCAGTGCATGCACAGTTACTTGCCCATCTATCCCTCTGCAGGGTTGACAGCTGTACCAAAGTGGTAATTCTATCCCTTTATATGACTCTCATCAGATGAATGAATCTCATTCTAGATCTGTATACTGTGTTCTGTGCAGTTGGAAAATGTACAGAAATTCATCTCAGAGAGAAAGACATGAGCTAAGGTTTGTTTTATACTGATGATTACAACAACTCCATCTTTTCTCAGTACCTTTTTGCCTTTTTAGAGGAGTGTGCCTGGTATACAGAGTTTACTATCTGGAATATTTTGCATGCAGTACTCCCCAGTGACAGAACTACAAGAAAAAACTTCCATAGTAAAAATGAGCACCACCTGTACCATAAAATATAGCATCATATCTGAAGGCCCCCCACATCTGTGGAATAAACTCTACTTCTCAGTTATACTCGGCCCATCAGTTCATACATTTATGAAGGAAATGAGTAATTTCATGGGCCCTGGCAAATGCCAATATTAAGCTCCTCTATGGACAATAGTCTTTGAATTTGTCCATCAAACCAGTGAACTTATTCAGAACTTTTAATGAAAGAAAGCCCTGAATTATAGAGCTCTCAACTTATAACTTCTTGTAAGCTGTCAACATACTTGCATCTGAACAGCTTTGAGTTTATCCTGATTCATGGTCTAGTTCAGCAAACTGACACATGGAAACTTATAGTTTGCTTTCTATAAACATTTATTAGGAAGACATTTACAAGCACTAAAACATATGTGGACAACCAGACCTTGATGGTTCTCTTTCTACAAATGCATAATTGAGCTGTATAATAGGGAAGTTACTGGAATGTTTTTTTTTTTTATATATTTTTTTTCATATTCCTAGTACTCAGCAGCAGTCAGCTCTTCTGTAATGAATGGCCCATTCATTTCCTCCATGATGTGATGGGGGTGAGAGCTGATTGACCACCATAGAAGGTTGTCATCCAGGCAGCAATCAGGGTAGTTTTTGTTGGTGCCCTAACCCACAGTCCCTGTGGTGCCTGGGAGGTGTTGCTTGTAACCTGATATCTTGTTGATGTGCATTACTGTGCATGCTTGCTTTGGCTGCAGAGCAGGTTGCTTTTCAGATACATCTCCTATTGGGTTTCTCCTATCAGAAAGTCAGTGTTCACATTGTCAAGACTGGATGACTGAAACCCCAGTGTCGACGGGCCGAAACACTGAAAGCCACAGCAGTGAACAGTGCCAGTAGGTGTTTTGTGTGAAACTGCAATACAGCGGGAATCAGAGTTTTGCCCTTTCTCAGCTGTAGTGCGATCCCAGAGTTAGAATGTATAATGTGTAGGGGGGAGTTGGGGGAGTGCAGTAGGGCTTGTCCCCCTGCAAAACAATATGTTGTTGATGTTGTGGGCATTCAAAATTTTAGCTCATTGAGATAGTGTAGCTTTGATGCGTCCCAGTCTGGATCTGAGCGTTGATGATTTGGTAAATCAGCTTTATATAATATATCCCTCCTATCATGACACAAGTGATGCTAGCATTCTGTCTTTGTCCTGCACCCAGCCTCCACTAATGGTCAGTATTGTGTCAAGCCTAGCAGCCTCCCTGATCTATGAACAAGGTAGAATGTGTCAAACTGTTCTGTCCCACCTTTCCCTGCACAGCTGCTAGTTTAACTCAAGTTACCTGTGTTGCAGTAAGGGCTTAATTCTTTGGCGCCATGGAACTGATACTGAAGTGTCTCCTAACTGATATTTTGCATACTCCTCTCAATATTTATAATCGTACAAAAGCTGTATTTTATTTCTAGAACTTGGTAGTTATGTTGTTAATTGCTACTCAACAATAATCATACAAGGTAAAATAAAATAAATCAGTTTTGCCATAGTTTTGGGATATTTGCAGTGGTAGCAGCAATAACTGCAGTATTAAAACAAGAAAATGAAGATCACATTCCTTTTGAGCACAAACAGGTACCAGAATACAAAAGTAAATTTGAATCTCAGATGTTAGTCATGGATTGCATGGGTGTATTTTGCACAAACCTCTCACCTTGAAAGCATTTAATGGGAAAATGGACTGTAATAGCAGCCTTGGTAGAGATGTTATCTGTAAACATATCTGTGTGAGTTCAGATTTTCTGCTTGAGTTGTTCTTTTTCTTCCTGATTTTTACCGATGTTATCCTAGTCTGTCGTAATGTATAAGCACCCTGCAGCTTTTATTTTACTTTGTAATTGAAATGGCCTGGAATGCTTACCTGTGCTAAAGAGAACAAAGTGTGCATGGTTATTTGTTTAAAAATGTATAATTCCTGTATAGTTTGTGGAAAACAAGTTAAACATATAATTTGAAGAGTAAATGAATAGTTTTAAACTGAATGAATATCTGTCTGACTCTTTGTTCAGAAAGCTTGTGCTTAGAAATATTCATGTTGGTGCAAAATCAGGTGTTATACAGTAATCTGCAGTCGCACTCATAGAATTAAGTAAATGAAAAAAATAAATAAAAGACATCAGATACTTAGAACTTTACTAAAAAGCAACTCTGCCAGAACTGTCATTGTCTGTTATCTAAGAATGAATAAATCACACCCGATTTGCACTGAATGATTATTTTTATAGTGGAATGTTAATGATCACGTTCCTCAGATTTAATTAAGTGGCGATAGATCATTAAACTGTATTGAAAGGCACTGTATGTAACTTGAAACTTAAAAGACACCTACATTTATCTGAGATTTCTTAGTGATCACTCTCCATCTGTATTATGGTATGTTATACCATGTGTGTTCTAATCTTCAGATTCTTTTTCAGTTCGTAATCTTTTTCTAATCTTCAGATTCTTTTTCAGTTCGTAATCTTTTTCTGTTGTTTTTGCTGTGTTGAATTTGTTTGTATCTACTTATGATTCTGATGATATCTTGTAAGAAAACAAGTCTTTTTGGCTGGAGACAAGAATAACACAATTGTCTGTACAGAATTTCCACTAAATTTGGATTTCTTCCTCCACAAGATAGTGAATGATAAATTAACAGTTTTCTATGCACTCTTGTTTAGAATAGCAAAGTGACTGTGCATTACAGATTGCTTTATTAAACCAGAATGATTTATTTAGTCACTAAATCAGTTTCAGTGTAGTTTAATCTTGTTTATGGATGTACACCATAGCCATGGCCTGCCTAATATTTGTCCTCAAGTATTCTGGTCTTACTAGTGGTATGAGAATGTGCTACTGCCAGGCAATCATTACTATGAAAATATGAGAAAGAAAGTGATGGCCCAGCCTTGCATTAACATTCAGCTGTGAACGCATTCTGCTTTGTCACAATGTGCAGGGGATGCCAGATAACTGTCCTGACTCTGATGAACATACAGTCTTTTACTATTATAAACATATTTTCCGTCATTCTTGGTACACAGAACTATTATGTAGTCCACAAGTTCTGTCCACTGGTGAACAGTTGTAGAAAGGTTATCTATAAGGCCTTGACCACACCAGTAATGGACTATCTGTTCCAGAGACTGAGCGTAATGATCAGAATTTAGTAGTCTTGTACAAATCAATCCAATGCAGTGTGTGCATGTGCAACAGTGACAGCCACCCTCACACTAGAGGGTTTCTGTTTAATGACATTATTGATCTAATAAGCCTGCTAAACTCGAGGCCACTTTTTAGGGTGTGACATGGGAGCACTGCCTGATTAAGTGAATTGCTGAAAAAAAAACACAATTTTAAAAGTGTACTTTGAAGCAATGAAATCTAAAACTACTAACTGAGTACAACTAGCAGCTTGTAATCTTAATTTCTGGGCTAAAATAGTAATACAGTGATCAGTGGCACATTATGTAGAAAGTTTTTTAGGAGATGTTGTGATCATTAGGGTGTACTAGAATTTAGGTCCTGTGATTGAAAATGCCTTTCCTTCAGAGTAAAATGTGTTCTTTAGGATGGAGAGATTGTCCTTAGAATTTATAATACATTTCAGTTCTGTAGTAGTACAAGTCCACTTTAGCCGACTGTTTTGTATATGTGGAGGGATGAGGGATGGGGCAAAAGTCCAGTTTGCAGAATATGAAAATTGAACTTGCTGGACAGTTTGAGGGAAAAAAACGTAGTTAGATTGCCATTTTTCAACTAATAAAGTAGAGTTTAGTTCTAGTAGAGAACAGATTTGACCTAAAGATCATGTGTACAAGAATTTAAAGTATTTTAACACTAAATTCTGAAGGTAGGAGAGTCTGGCAGGCACCATTTTCAAACTGGGGACAAAGGCAGCCCTTGTCTGAGGGGATGAAGGCCCTAAACATATATATATATATAGCTATGTGTTGCTGGTACGTAGCTATTCAAAAATACTCTAATGTGCCTGTTCACTGAGACCATAGTATCTTGATAAATTTCAAAGTATTTGGACATTTGGGTTTTCTCTACCAGGTATGGTGCATGCGTTCATGTACCTTATGCTTTGGGGTAGTTGTTATAACCTAGTTAAAATATCAAGCAGCATAGAGTTTATCCTTTATTGACCTTCTTCCTGTCAACCATTAAGCCTCCCCGTCTGGGCTGGAACATGTTTGTTCCTGTGTAATGTGGAGTCACCAGAGCCATGGAGGTAACAGCTGTCCACAGGGTCCCATCATTTAGACCGCCATGATGGTTGCTTTTATCCTCATTAGTATCATGGATATGCGGTGGTGGTGCTGCAGTAGTGCTGTCACCTGGCAGTAAGACGTTGTTCCGTTCAATTCTCAGCTATAGCGTCTTCTGCCTGGAGACATTCGTGAATGGGTGTACCTTCGTTGAAGGTTGTGCATCAGAGCTGGCAACTCGGCACATAAAAATCTACTGCCAATCATTAGCGGACTGGAGTTCCGCTGTGGCAACCCCTAACCGGGAAAAGCCGAAAGGCACAACAACAAGTATCATGGATATGAGGTCATTTGAATGGTGTAACCTGTCCCCATGGGTGGTGGGATGAGCTACGTGCATCAACTCTGGGACTCACAGTGCCCATCCACTGCAACTGTGTACTTATTAACAAGGGCTGCCACCAGACAGTGGCTTTTTGGGCAGAAATATCCCACCCTCCTTTTACTTAATAGCTATCCGTAATAAACTGTAAATCATTATGCTGAAATATGTACATTAACCTAATTTTGTTTGGTGTCCTTTACTGGATTTTAATTTAAAACAGTTATATGTTTTCCTTTTTTTTAGTCACCCACACTTTCCATTACAGTTGTGTTGCATCTACTGTTGTCTCCACTGTTTGAATGCATTTCATGTTTCCTGTTTTGTCAGCATCCTGACATTTGACACCCTACCACTCCTCAGTTGCACCACTCAGCCTGGACAGTATGCTTAGAGCTTTTGAGGTCAGCTGAGCTCTCTGGAAGTAAATACCACTCAGAAATGAGGTACCGAGTCCCTGGATTCTCCTTTTATGTTTGGGTTTATAGTGTTCCCCTCCTGACCATTACTTCTGCTCATTTTGGACTGCTGTTTTCTCTCTCTATTGTGGTTCCCCTCTTTGTATTCCTCTGTTTACTTCCTATTCCCTCTCTGGCTGTAGAGGACAACATTTGGCTACTGTTCCACCTCTGGCTGTAGAGGACATTTGGCTACTGTTCCACCTCTGGCTGTAGAGGACAACATTTGGCTACTGTTCCACCTCTGGCTGTAGAGGACAACATATGGACAATTATTCTGTCACTTCGTTGTCTTTTTGCAATTGTTTGACTGCCACTATGTTTATTTAACTTGCGCTCCTCTTTTCCATCAGTGACTTTATGCTGGCCTCCCAAAATGGATTAATGAGGAAAAACAGTAAAGCACTGTGCTGGCTATTTTGAATCAGTACATTGGGCTCTTTCCACAACAAAACCAGGACTATTGGCTAACATAACCTTTGAAGCAAATCCAAGGTGTCTCACTTCATTAGTGCCTGGATGGTATACACTTCCTTTGATATATTTTTAATTATAAACTTTACTGAACTGAATGACAGAACAGAGAGACAGAAATAGGAATGAAGATGAGCTTAAGAAACAGGAGGGAAATGGTGCTCCACTCAAGCAAAAAAAAAAATGCATCAAAGCAGTTTTAGTTTCAGAATAAATTGTTCACTTAAAAGCATTTTAAGATGCTCATATCTTTCAGAATCTTTCCTTTGAGAGCCTGTGAGTTCATGCGTAGCCATCTTACATGAATATGTCACAGTGAACGGATGTACTTCTAAACAATGAAGTACACCAATCCTAAATGGCTAACAATCAACCCCAAAAGACTGAATGCCAAAACAATGAAAAAACAAAACACTTGTGTTTTTTGCAGGGGTGCAAGTGCCCCCCTGCTAATTATATATATACCAAATCTGAGATTGCTGTACAGTTGGGAAAGGGCAACTTCCCCAATCTCCTCTGTGCACAGTCTTGTATGGACATAACACCAGCAGACGTGATATAGATACATTTTCTCTCAGTAGTAGCAATAGGATATGGCCAAGGATTAATTTGTGTTACTGTACCAGTTATGCAGTCCCTGGAGTAGTAGTGTGGCTCATGACTCCTCTTGTTTGATATAAATATTAACATAAATCTTAGTTGTATCTTATTTCTGCTGTTGTTAAGTAGATCTGTCTTTTACTTTCATTTTCTAATGTTATACTTCAGCCTTTAAAAATTATACTTATATAAAACATTTCTCACAACAGATAAGGATATTTATAGTTCCCACAGCAGATATCGTATTAAATTAAACGTATAGATGCTGACATAATTGGTTACAGTTTATGGCATTTGCACATGCACAATATATACGAATGTGATTGAGTTACCATTTAACTGCTTTTTAGGAAAGAACTTGAAACCATTTCTACGTTAGTATTTACTATTTATAAACAGCATAACAGTTAACATTTTTAATTTGTGTTGTTTAGTAGCTAGTATACAGTGGATATAAAAAGTTTACACCCCTGTTAAAATGCCATGTTTTTGTGATATAAAAAAACGAGACCGCAATAAATCATTTCAAAACTTTTCCCACCTTTAATGTGACCTATAATCTGCACAATTCAATTGAAAAACAAATCTCTTAGGGGCAAAAATATAAAAAATAAAAAAATGTACAATAAGCTGCTTGCATAAGTGTGCACACCCTTAAACTAATACTTTGCTGAAGCACCTTTTGATTTAATTACAGCATTCAGTCTTCTTGGGGAGGAGTCTATCAGCATGGCACATCTTGACTTGGCAGTATTTGCCCACTCTTACTTGCAAAAGCTCTCCAAATCTGTCAGATTGTGAGAGCATTTCTTGCGCACAACCCTCTTAATGTCACCCCTCAGATTATCTATTGGATTTAGCTCTGGACCATTCAAAACTTTAATTTTCTTCTGGTGAAGCCATTCTTCTGTTGATTTGGATGTCTGCTTGGGATCATTGTCGTGTTGAAAGGTGAAATTTGTCTTCATCTTCAGCTTTCTAGCAGATGCCTGAAGGTTTTTGGGCCAAAAGTGACTGGTATTTGAAACTTTTCATAATTCCCTCCATGTTGACTAAAGCTCCAGTTCCAGCTGAAGAAAAGCAACCCCAAAGCATGATACTGTCACCACCATGCTTCACCATGGGGATGGTGTTCCTTTGGTGATGCAAAGTGCTGTTTTTGCGCCAAACGTACCTTTTGGAATCATGGCCAAAAAAGTTAAACTTTGGTCTCATCAGACCATAACACATTTTCCCACATGCTTTTGGGAGACTTGATGTATTGTTTTGCAAATTTTAGCTTGGTTTGGATGTTTTTCTGTGTAACACAAGGCTTCTGTCTTGCAACCGTACCCCATAGCCCAGACATATGGAGAATACAGGAGATTGTTGTCACATGTAGTACATAACCAGTACTTGCCAGAATTTCCTGCAGCTCCTTCGGTGTAGCTGTGGGTCTCTTGGCAGCCTCCCTGACCAGTTTTGTCTTGCCTTTTCATCAATTTTGGAAGGACATCCAGTTCTTTGCAACATCACTGTTGTCCCATATTTTCTCCACTTTTTGATGACTGTCTTCACTGTGTTCCATGGTATATCCAATGCTGTGGAAAGTTTTTTGTACCCTTGTCTTGACTGATACCTTTCAACAATGAGATCCCTTTGATGCTTTGTAAGCTCTCTGCGAACCTTGGCTTTTGCTGTAGCAAACAATTGAGTACATGTCAAGAAAATCCTACTAGGACAGCTGAACTTTATTTGGGGTTAAACAGAGTCTCTTTACTTGATGGCAGGTGTGTACCCAAGAAGACTGAATGTTGTAATTAAATCAAAAGGTGCTTCAACAAAGTATTAGTTTAAGGATGTGTACACTTATGCAACTAGCTTGTTGTACAGTTTTTATTTTTAATATTTTTCCCCTAAGATTTGTTTGTTTTCAACTGAATTGTACAGGTTATAGGTCAAACTAAAGGTGGGAAAAGTTTTGAAATGATTTATTGTGGTCTCATTTTTTCATATCACAAAAACCTGACATTTTACCAGGGGCATGTAAACGTTTTATATCCTTTATACATGTAAGTACACTGTTCTGTCAAAGGTAATTTTGTTTTATAATAAGTCTTACAAACAAAAATGAATTCTTTATTTTTGTCAGCTATTGCTTGTCTTTAAGTCCCCCATGTCTCTGTCACATCCATCCAAGGAAGAAGACATATCAGTGTTTACAAGCTTTCAACTCCCTTGCAGAATGTGGAGGCCATCATGCTTTGACAAAATTTTCTAAGCCCTTTTTCCTTTGACAACTAGGGCAGACAGCAGATGAAAGTACATACAGCCCAAGGGTGTAGCTGGAAATGTATATTCTGTAGTCAGTCATTATACTTTTGCCCTCTCCAACCCATTTAATGTTTAGAGAATATACCTATCTCTCTAGATATCACCCCTAAACTTTTAAGAAGAATATGTATCAAGTTCAGATGTTTCCCCATGACCACAGAAAAGTGGTTCTTAGAGGAGTAATCCTCTCTCTAAGTAGTTCTAGATATTATTGACTCTGAGTAGTAGTGGTTTTGAGAGATACTAAACAAATATTTTCATTTGAGTAAAGTGAGTATGCCTTGCTGCATCTTACTGCATCCTTGATGTTGTTATGCTACAAGGTGATATATATATATATATATATATATATATACATATTATTTTAATTTTTGAGGGTCCCTGGTGCATGTCATGCATCAGTCCTCTGTAGTGTACACAGCCCATTGTACCCTGCTGTGCATTTCTGGGAAGGTGGGAGACAGCCAGTTCCAGGACAGTCATCTTGGTATCCATTATGGCTTTTTATGTTATGCCCTACCCTTTGGTCCTCCTACACCTGAAGACAGCTGCCCTGAGCTCCACTAAATGAGGAACTATGGAAGATGTGCATACAACTGTATGCATGCTAAACTCTAGTCACTGGTCAGCATGTAGGCCAGTACTCCATAGGTGCAACATCTACTGCTCTCCAAAGGGGTAACCTAAACAGCAAGCTGAAGCCAGGTCTCTCCACAGGATAGTTCCTACATCCAATGACCTCTGACTCCCCTTCTCCAGGTCCACTTTCTCCTGTGCCCACGCTGCTAACAACACAGATTATCAGAGTCACAGTTTCACAAATATGCAGCATGGGGGTAGGTAAAATGTTGCTTTTTTAATTCCCAAGTTCATCAAACTTTGTGTGATAAGATTTGAAGACTGTGGTTCAGTGTCTTTTTAGTCCCTGATACTTGGCTATTGTCAGATAACACTGCATTTGTTATACCTGACAGCTGATCTCACATTAATATGGCCTTCCTACATCCTTGTGGCAGAAGAGTATAGTCAGGGACCCATCTGAGTTGGGGATTGTTGGAACAAAGCTCAGTCTTGGGCTTTCCTATTGGTTGGATTGTTTGAAAACTGTTTTACTTAGGTGATATTTAAACGCCGCATTTGCACATAGCTGAGCACCACACAGCAAGGGTTATCACTGGTCTGTGCAGATGCAAATGCTAAAAAAGTTAAATTTCCCCTAGGTAACTGCTAGGGAACCCTCCTGAGGTTCTCTGCTTTTCAGCGCACAACACAGTTGTGCACTGCTGCCCAGAGAGCAACCCAACTGCACTTTATGAGGCACTGGCACAGTTTTCTACCCCTAAACCTCCCATAGATTAGCTGATTTTACTAGTTCTACAGCAGAACATAGTCCATGTAGCCCACCCTCCACCACTTTATTATAGAATACACCTGACATAATTGAAGGTCAGTTTCCAACTGTTTCTCCAGCCAGCCAGATTGTCATGGGCATCCTGAGGCAGTGCAGCAATCGCCTCATGTATACAGGCAATGCACTACTCTTAAAACATGCAAATACAACATTTGAGAAATGTATCTATACTATGAATCTGGAATCAATGCTCTCTCTCTCACGTAACAACAAACCATTTACCAAGCAGGTTGTCAGCACCCACACTCCACCTCCCATACATAGGTTCATAGGTAGGTATTAGGCTATTGGCCCTAGGGCCTATATAAGCCTAGCCAAATGGTACCCTGGCTGTTGCCACCCAAGAAAATTATTTTCCTGTGCCCCTGTCAAGCCGAGCCACAGAAGTGATCCCCGGGGTGAATTTCCTGTCTCCCATCCAATCATCAAGATTTTTCTTGAAGAGTGCTAATGATGAGCTTTGTTTGATATAGATAGGTAGTTTCTTCCAGAGTATGGTAAGTCTCTGAGACAGAACATACCAAGCACACAACACATAAACCTACATATGTGGAGGTACTCACTAGAAATATGCCAAAAGAGTAAAGACCTCCAAAGTGCAAACCTTCTGCATACAGTATGGTCCCAACAGCACCCACTACATATAGCAACACACGCATCAGTGTCTCACCCAATAAGCCCCTAAGATAGAACATATCTAAACCAAATGTCTTGGTTATAGGTGACACCATAGTGAGACACACAGATGTCCCCCTCATTAGGCTGGACAAGTAGAAGATCATGGTCAGCTGCCTGCTTAGTGCCAGGATCCGCCAGATCACGCATGCATGCAAGTCTCTCAACAACAAGAACTATTATGACTTTGTCATAGTCCGTGTTGGAGTGAATTACTTCAGACGTACCTCACTGGATTATATGAAGAGAGACATGATGGAGCTTTCAGATTATGTATCCCAGGCAGGTATGTCCCTATCCCTTAAGCAGCATTCTTCCCTCACCAAGATGATGCCACAATACAAACAAAAAATTATTGACTTCAACAATTGGCTTGGCTTCTAGTGTCAGTCCAGGGGGATCCAGTATCCAGCAGCCTCAGATGATATGGTCGATAGACTATGCTGCTTTGCCAGAGATGGTCATTATTTGTTGCCTGTAGGCTTTAGGTTGCTGGCAAGGTTACTCACCTCCCCCATGCTGCCTTTTTTAGGCAATGTCATAAGAGCAAAATTCCCAGTGTAAAAATATCCTCCAGAAACAAACTCAGGTTTATACTGCATATTGCTAGGAGTCCAAATCAGAAACTGCACTCACTTTAAGCACTTTTAACCCTGTAAGACACTGATGCCTGCACAGTCACAGAGACGAGGTTCAAGGCCTCGGAGAATACTCTGGCCATGCAGGGCTATAATGCCTTCCACACGTTCAGACCACAGAACGAACATGAAAAAAACAAGGTAGGAGGAGTATCCATCTTCATTAAAGACAAATATACCTCTAGACTGGTTAAACAGTACGACTGCCTAAAGTTTCTCCAAGTCCAACTAACTGTAGGACAGACCCCCCCCCCACATCATTGTTCGCTATAGGTGCCCCACCATGATCCATGAAACCACACAGCTTACGTGGCTCTACTTGAGTTACTCTCAGTACAACCAAATATCCTGGTTATGGGTGACTTTAACTAGCCTTCCATTGAATGGGTAACATATATGAGTACAAACACGCTCACCCAAAGGTTCCTGGACTTTAGCACAAATGCTCTGAAACAGATAGTCAGCACCCCCACAAGGGGCTCTAACATCCTTGACATGGTGCCCACCAGCATGGGGGATCGCTGCACCACCCTATGTGTGGGGCCCTCCGTGGTAAAGTCCGATCATAAATCAGTCTTGTTCAAATTAACAGTCATACTTGACCCACCCTCAAGAGCAAAAAGGTTAAAAAAAAATTCTTCAAAGCAAACTATAGCCTACTGAGGAGCGATGGCATCAGTAGCTTCCAACCCCCTGCCAACACTGATAACAATGACCCCTATACTGAGGTGTACACAAATGTCCTGTATAAACACCTATATAAATGTATGGACTCAGCCATACTGGAACAGATCAAATCAAGATCCTCATGAAAAAATAAGCCACCCTGGTGGACATCCAGCATAAGCAGCTTATACAATAAGAGAAATAAACTGCTGTCAAAATCAAGAGGGAAGGGTCCCAGCAAATGAAGAACTCCCTCCAAAGCATAAACAAACAGATTCGACATCTTGTAAAGTCCTCTAAAACTAATTAGGAAATTAAGTTAGCATTCCTAGCTCAGGAAAATCACAAAGCATTCTATAGTTATGTCCAAAATCTGAAAGGAAGGCCCAGGTTTTTGCTGAACTAGTTGTGGATGGTAACACTTACACTGAACCTGAAGATATCGCTAACCTGCTAGTGGACAGGTTTGGGGAAACTTCACCCCCTGTCCCCATCAATTATAGCCCATAACATCAAAAAAAAACAGGAGCCAACATGAAACACTTGAACTGTAGAATGCAGAGAAGAACAGGAGAACCAGCACGCCCAACCAGTCAATATACCACAAATGTTTATTAAAATAGTTTGAGTGCTTTCATCAGGGTTACAACAATGACTTCATCAGAAACACATCTGAAGAATTACCAAAGTTTTAAATACACTTTCAAAATCACCATGTTAAAAATGGTATATGACAATGGAAAGAGAGGACCCGCACAGTGGACCATGGAAATGTATATTAGAATATAAAGAACTTCTTTGGCAAGTTAAATTAAATGCATATACCACCCCTGGTTTGAATGAGAACGTGTCAATCAGCAGTATATTGAAATTGAAGTCTTTAGAAGTATAAAAACTTTGTATTTTCACAACATTTTTAACATGGTTATTTTCTAGTTCTCTGTGTAATGTGTAGTGTTTTGTCACTTTAACTTAACTGGTTTGATCAATTAGTGGTTATTGATTAGTTGTCTTCTAACGTGGTGATTTTGAATAATTCTTGAGATGTGTTTCTGATGAAGTTATTGTTGTAACCCTGATGAAAGCGCTCAAACTATTTTAATAAACATTTGTGGTATATTGACTGGTTGGCCGTGCTGGTTCTCCTGTTCTTCTCTGCATTATACCCCATAACATACCTGTCACCCACCCTCTGCTCTGTATCTCCATAGAACAGGTCATACTCACATTATCCAAGGCAAAAAATGCAGCCTCTGTGGAACCAGATAACATTCTAGGTTGCTTACTAAATGGTCTCAAACAGGAGTTAGCGGAACCACTGCACATGCTCTTCTATCTCAGTCTAAGCACTGCCTTTGTCCCAGCTGAGTGGAAAACCACAACCTTACTCCCCTTGCACAAAGGGGGCCCCTCAACTGACTTTGAGAATTATAGACCTATAAGCCTAACCAGCCTTATCTGCAAGGCCATGGAGAGAATCATCATGAACCTTATCAACAAGGATATAGGTGACATTCAAACTCCTGACCTGATCCAGTTTTGCTTTGTTAAGTCAGATCTTGCCTGCTAAACCTAGTGGACTTCTTTGAGAATGTCACCAAGGCCCTGGATATAGGCAAAACAGTTCACACTGCCTGTCTCGACCTAGCCAAGGCCATTGACACAATCCCTCACTCAGGCATCAATGAGAAACTCACCCAGCTGGGGATTAACACTTACTTTACTAGATGGATTGCCAACTGGCTCACAAACAGAACACATACAGTCAAAATTGGGGATGCCAACTCTACTAGCATACCTGCTACCAGTGGGGTTCTACAGGGATCTGTGCTAGGCCCCCTAATGTTTGGTGTCTATTTTTCAGATGTTCTGGCAAAAATAGATGGCCTGTGGCTTACCAAGTTTGCCGATGACTGCAAACTGGTTGAATCATTGATTTTCCAAAAGATACATACTACAAAATGGGCTTACACAGACAAATGATTGGTGTCAAAGCCACTGGCTTAAACTAAATGCAAAAAAAATGCATTATCATCCCTTTCAGCAAAGGAGGAACCCCTGCTAATTACAACATTAATAATATCCCATAAGTTCAAACCTAGTGGGGAGAAATTTAGGAACACAAGTTGATAGCCGCCTTAATTTTGATCCACAGTAGTAAGGAGGGAAGGCCTTTTACATTGCACACCTCATAAGCAAGGATATAGCATCCAAAGCTAAGGAGGTTATAACTCCCCTGTACTTGGCTCTCATCAGACCAATAATAAAGTACAGTGCTCTCCTCTGTATGAACCTCACCAGACATCTGCAGCAACTGGAGAGACGTCAGAGGTGTCGCACCTAAAAATTCAGGGCCTCCAACACATGACCTACACGGACAGACTGAAGGCCCCATCACTTTACTCAGTATTGTATAGACTGCTCAGAGTAGACTTGTGCCTGGCTTACAGAGCAGTCTCAGACCCTGCCTTGATGAAGCTGCTACACATCTGCAAATCCAATGAGACAAGATTCACTCACTCTAGGCATCTGAACCTAGCCTGCGATATTGACAGGACATGCTGGAGAGATAGATATGTCTCCCAGAGGTTGCCACTCTGGAACAAACTCCCAGTTCATGTAAAACAGAGCTTCTCAATGACCCTATTTAAGCGTAACCTGGACAATTGGATGGGAAATTGTAAATTTACACAGGGGGTTTCACCTATGTCCCTCTTAGACCGGGGCATCCAGTGCTGATCTTAGATTCGTGTGCAAACACAGAATATATATCTTGGTCCATAAGGGAACAAAGGTATAACATGGCTAGGCTTGTAGAGGGCTTAGGGCCAATAGCCTAGTAACCTCTTAAGATCCTATGATTTCCTGTCCTACACACACACACACACACACACACACACACACACACACACACACACACACACACACACTTTTAAAAGTTGTTATAAATAAGAAATTTCCCATTATGGAGAACATCTATGATTTCTGAAGGTTACTACTCATAATTTCATGTTTAGTGAGTGAGGGGTATACTTTTTAAAACAAACATGAATTTCCAGTGAGCCATGTTTGTCTGAAATGACCAACACCGGCTCCAGGGAACAAGAAATAGTGTTTCTGAATCATAAACATACTGCTTGAAGTTTAAACAATGAAATATTATACCATGTAGTCACTACATAAGCATAACTGTCAATGAGAGATTAATCATACATTGACAAACCTCTTAAGAGTTCCTTATGTTGCAGTGTAACACTGAAATATATACCGAGTCACTAATTCTAGCTGCTCATTTTATACGTGCCTAAACTTCCATGGGAAAAACTGCTATCTGACCTTACCCCATCAACGAAGTAGTGAATATCTGCATGTCCTATTTCTAAAAAGATGATGACCACGCACAAGACTAGTGAGCATACTGATCATGGTCAGCATTACGCGTATTACCTGGCTGTGGTCATCCATGCCTTGGGCATAGCCATTTGCCTATCTCATTCTGTTATGGGCCTAATGCACTTCAGATGTGGGCAAAACTCTGCAGGCAGGTTTTTAACTGGTGCCTTCCAAAATAAGTGCATTACTATTGTGCTGTGACATCCAGAGAGTCTGCCAGAGGCATTACTTTTGCCATAAATTGTATTGTTTTTTTTTTAACAAACATTGTTGTATATTATCTTTTATAAAAAAAAAAAAACTGTTGCTATATTACCAGCAAGCTCGTATGCATTTGCTGGTTAACAGTGGACTTTGATGATCCCCAAAATTTGTGCTTGAAGTATGTAGGACACAGTTGTTTTCTTATTGTTCTTCAGTTCTGTGGAACCCACTAGCTCAGTATATTCAGCTTCCTTTACATTCTAATTTAAGTGGTCTCTGAAGAACTTATTAAATAAGTCCCATTTGAATTTTTATGTTAATATTAATGAAACCAGCATTTTGATTACAGTGTGCTTTGATTCTTTCTTATTTTGCATGTTTTTTTTAAAATTAAACCCAATGGTGAAAAGGCCACACAGACAAACCATTCAGTAAAAAAAAAGAAGAAAAAAACCTAGCCAAAATAGAGTTTTCACTGTGTACAACCTTAAACCTCCTATAATGGAGGTCCATGGGATATATGCAAATGATCATGGAAAGATGTGCATATTTTGCAAAGCTTAATTGATTTGATTGATTGAAGGCAGCAAATGTGAACACATTGGTGTCAAAGGCCATCTTGGAAGTTCCAGATGTGAGCTGAAAGGTGGTGGGTAAATCTTTGACATGATAGGATTCAAAAGCTAGGATTCATGACCATCTTCATGTACAAGAGTGGGACTAAGGATAATATTGGAAAAAACATTGGATATCATCAATAGACAAGCTGCTTAATATGGAAAGCTGCACATTTCACCTTGCATACTGCACAAGCTTGTCCCAATTCAGGAGTTATGGTTGCCCTGGAGTGCAGCTAGAATTGGGGTTTTTCATGTAAATACAGTAGTCAGGGGGTTGTGGCCTTTGCCTATGAGGCCCATAAGCAATGTTGAAGATACATATGTGTATGCTACTACACAGATGTGCACATCTTTGCATTTCAGTGGGAGAAATGTGCACAGAAAAGTGGAGGAGCTTTGCACTGTGCACATTGTGTATGCAGGTAAATAGCAGGAATATGTGTGCATGGGAGTGTGCGCGCGCGTGTGTGTGTGTGTGTGTGTGTGTGCATGCGCACGTGTGGGAGTGTGTGTGTGTGTGTGTGTGTGTGTGTGTGTGTGTGTGTGTGTGTGTGTGTGTGTATTTGGAGACAGTATGTGAGTGGGTCTGTACATGTTTGTTTATGAATGACTATAATACAACATAAGGTATCTGTTGCTACTAAAGTCCAGTCATGCAGACTGTTACAGAGTCTTATCCAGTAAATTGTTCTTTGAAGACCCTTTCAGGGACAAATCATGTTGAGCCACATTGAGACAGAATGTTTAAGATGTAAAGGTGGAGGCTAGCAGTGCTTCTTCAACTCTTCAGTGAATGTCAGCCTATACAGCAGAAGGAGAGACATTGTGTTTGCCACAGTAACATGTTCAAGAGGCTTACAGACTACCCCTACAGTTCAATAAGATACCAATATATCATGAGAAAACTTGAATTTTGTGCCCAAACTCCTCCATAAAAAGCACATTTTCAGTCCTCTCAAGACCAGCTTAACTTGGGCAGTCAAAAAGCTAGCTATTACAATGTCTGTGGGAGCAAAGAGGAAAGGCTTCATGCTTTTGTGTCAAGTTGGCTATCTAATATTCAAAACAATTTACTGAGCGCTTTTGTCA
The DNA here is from genome assembly GCF_019279795.1 of Protopterus annectens. Taxonomy (NCBI): domain Eukaryota; kingdom Metazoa; phylum Chordata; order Ceratodontiformes; family Protopteridae; genus Protopterus; species Protopterus annectens. Next base: position 434,557,030 of record NC_056730.1, read on the forward strand.
GCAAAAACAGCTGACTTCATCAGAATACAAACACCATTTGTTTGCCTCACTTTAAATACAAAATTTGAATACATAATTAATCACGTGTAAATTAATAGGACTAGTTGACTTAAAACCACAGTACATGAATATACAAAATCAATAAGCACTAACAAATATATAAAATCAATACCTAACTATTTAAAAACCTTAATAATGAATGTCAGTAGCAAAAAAAAAAAACGAATGCTTAATTCATCCAAAATGTGTCCGTAACTTCAAAAAGCTACTAAAACTAATACTGTCTTTGAGGCCGGGGGGGTGGGCTAGTGGCATTGAGTTTAATTTGCCACAATAATTCCTTGAAATTAAGGTAGTCCTCCCATGGTCCTCCCCTTATGTCATGTGCCACTTTTTCAATGATGAAAAATTTTAAATTATGTCCAGGAAAGTTTGCTACATGTTTATGCAAAGCAAAGCAAATTAAACTCAATGCATGATTGGTTGAGTGAGCATTTATAAGGCTATGTGCTATTTTGGCTTGCCTGTTTTTATATTGTATATCTTTTCCTCTGACTTGAGCATGGCAGGTAATGGGATGGATAAACAAATGAAGGGATTGCCTCCAATGAACATTGCATCGAATAAGAAGGTTATTGATCGGTTCTGTTCTTTACTAAACATGCAGAATAACCCTCTATTAAGTGAAACTGTGCTTGTACCAATGGCAGAGACTCCACCTGACTTTGACTTACTTAAAGTATTCAATAAAGACTACCATGAACTTGAGAATGCGTTCTATAGGTATAAGCAGTTGCAATGGCAACGCTTTCACTTTGAGGCTTCATTGAACATGAACATTGCACCAAGAGAGCTCAGGGTTCTAACGATGCCGAGTTATGGCTCGACATACCCTGAATTGTTGAAACAGTGGCAAGCTATTAACCTTGAATGCAGTGCGAAGTATATGCGGCTCCTCATTGATTTTTTTCGACCGGAGGAACAGAAACTACATAAAGAGGTTAGTGAGCTGCAAGAATTGATTTTAAATACGTACCCCGATGAGGTTGTGGGTGATAGATTGGATATGCTAGATGACAACATTATAGCATATGGCAATATATTGGCTGCTACTAAAGGGAGGAAGATTCAAAGAGACATGCAAGATTTCTCTGAGGGCACTGTCTTTGCTTGGAACAGAGATAGTAGAAATTCAAACGTGACATACACTAATGAAAGAGGGCGCAGCTCCGATCAACAGAGACGCCCAGCCAGTACGATTACACAGATGGAACCAACAGCCTGCACTACTGTAGTAGGCAGTACTGAGTTAGGTGAACACTCCTCCTCTGATCAACATGAGAGTAGCCTGGAGAAGACGGCTGCTTCTGCAAGTAACTCTGCTACCACGAGCAGTAGCTGTACCACAAATGTGAGTATTGTAAGACCTAAGCATAATATGAACCCGTATGCTAAACCAAGCACTAGTAAGAAGGATCCTGCAGTATTGATGCCTTCACATAGCCCTATTTTACTGAAGGACCCTCTTCCTATACGAGGCAGATCCAGGAATCGAGCGCAGAGTATGAAGGCACAACGTCTGCACAGCCACGAGGAAGTTTGGAGAACAGAGAAAAGGTACAAACTGGCTTAGTTTTCAATATTTCTTCTGCTACACTGACGCAGACTCAGCTTTATGTTTTGAACAGTGGCCTGTCTTTTGTACCGGCTCAACGAGCCGACTTAACTGATGTGCTGAAAGATTTACAACTATTTGGCAGAACCCTTACACTAAAAACAATGTTTAAGGATTCAAGTGCTATTGAATGTAGTTTTAAGAAACCTAGCACATATATATCACCAAGTAATGCAACTATTGATCTGTTTGTTAACATTTGTGACAAACAATTGAGAGAGAAATTCTCTGAAAGGTGTATTAATGGTTATGCTAATTTGTCCTCTGCAGAAACTCAAGCCTTGCTTGAGCTTAAATGTATAAATAGCATAGAGATCCACCCTGCAGATAAAGGGGGCGGCATAGTTGTGATGGACAAGGAAAACTATGTACAATCTATGTTAGATCATTTAAGTAACTATTACATATACTAATGTGTCTGGTCAAGTTTTGAAAAGCTGCATTGAAAGGGTCCAGTTTTTGGTGTTTGATTTGTTGATTACTGGGATGATTTCTGAACAGTTGTTTGAGTATTTCAAAGTGGATTTTCCTGTGGTCCCTATGCTGTATGGGCTCCTTAAGATACATAAGAACCTTGCAACTCCACCAGTGCATCATATTGTTTCAAGTAGAGGTTGGGTCACTGAACCTCTTTTTATTTTTGTAGAAAAGAACTTGCATGATGTATTGGATAAGTGTAGCACCATCCTTAAAGATACTAAGTGTTTTCTTAGTGAGTTGAATAATTACACTGAGGTTATTCAGGGTCCTTGCCTCTTTGTGACTCTAGATGTAGAGTCCCTGTTTACAGTCATCCCCAATAATTGGGGCATCGAGAACGTAAGGGAGATACTTCTCAGCAATAACATTCCAAATAATAAAATGTCCCCGATCTGTTCACTACTCGAGATTATACTCGAGAATAATTTATTTATTTTTGGTGATGAGTACTACATCCAAGGGGTAGGCATAGCTATGGAGACAGCTTGTGCCAATAGCTACACCAACCTCTACCTGGCAAACTGGGAAGCCAAATATGTTCTATCTAACAATACCTACTGCACTTGTATCAAGTGGTACAAAAGATTTGTGGATGACATTTTTTTGTTGTGGCAAGGTATAGAACAACAATTACTTGATTTCATCTGTTTTTTGAATGAGTTGAATGGGTTTCTTAGGTTTACCTCCAAATATTCAGCAGTGGGGCTTGGAATTTTTGTATGTTAAGGTAACCAAAGACATGGCTCAGAATGTTTCCATGACCATGTATAGGAAGGAAGTGAGGAAGAACAATATCCTGCATAATACTAGTCTGCACCCGAGGCAAACTAAGTCTAATGTGCTTAGAGGTCAGATTTATCGTACAATGAGGCTTTATAGTGAAGATGCCCCACTGAAGATGGCACTGCATACCCTTAAACAAGAGTTCATTGAGAGAGGCTACAAGGCTGAGGCCACCGATATACAGATAGCCCAGGCCTGGAGTGAAAGGCAGGGGAGATGTAGACCATTTTTATGCAATGAATCCAGCTGTAATGCTACTACTAATAGTAATGTTAATGGGATTCCTACAGTGACCTAAGGTTGTAACAATAAGATCAGGATGCCCCTGACTTATGCCAGTGATATACATATGGTTTGTAATGTCATTAGGAATAACTGGGATATTCTTTCAACTGTGAATGAGCTAGAAGGCATTATAGCTCCTGAACCCCATTTTGCCTTTAGGAATAATAAGTCCCTCAAGAGACAACTATGTTATAAAACACAGCATGCAACACCACATATTCTGCCAGATAGAATGGGGACGTATATGTGTAGGAGATGTGTGGCTTGTACACGTATACACAATGGTGGACATTTTAAGCATCCCCACCTTGGTTTTGAAATAGATAGTAAATTCTATGCGGATTGCCAGACTAGCAATGTGGTGTACTTCTGCTATTGTATTGTATGTTTTTCATTTTATGTAGGCAAAATGAATAGGTTATTAAAAGACAGAGTTCTAGAACACACTAGAGATATTAGGAATACTAAAGGAACGAATGCCCTAGCTCTCCATGCAGCCAAAACAGGTACTGACCATAAGTTTAAGTTTCTTGTTTTGGATGTTATGCGCAAAACTTTAAAAAAAGGTGACCTGAGTAATAGAACTGAATCCTATGAGCAAAAGTGGATCATACGTCTTCAAGCAGATAAACCTCCAGGTCTAAATAATAGGGTTTCTCTTAAACCCTTTTTGAAGGTGAGAGCCCTTAAGCATTGATTAATATGTGTATTAATAGTTCTGTGTAGTATTAGGTATAATCCCACAATAGACTCTGTTTTGCAATTCCTGAGTGAGACATGTTTTAGAGGTGTATTTTGTTGTATGTATATTAGTTTTATCATTGTACTGCTTTTATATTTAATTGGACTTTATGAACAATTAGTATAGCTCATCATGTTATGTAACAACTGACAAGCCCATTTGTTTATTTTCTGCTATTTAGACATAGAATTTTGTATTCATGCTTTTTATACATATATATTTTTTTTGTATTTAAAATGTTTGCAGAGTGCTGCTTTTAACTAATTTGGTATTTTATAAGTTAAAGCAATTAGGCTTTATTTGCAACATGATTGGTTGAGTGAGCATTTATAAGGGTGTGTGCTATTTTGTCTTTTAAACAGTCTGAAGAAGTGAATGTTATTCGCGAAAGTACTTACTTTTTGCAATAAATTTCTTCTGCAATAATTTGCTGCGGTTTAGAATTGAGCTTTAGTCTATCCATCCATCCTCAACCCCTTTTCCCATTTTTGTAGATAGGGTCGGGGTGTCACATTAACAGTGACAGTCATCTAGAGCCAAGGTTTACACCACATTTGAGAAGAACTTTTGTGTAATCATTGAAAATGTGTGCTGTTCACAAACGTAAACTATCTGGTATTGGGAAAAGCTGCACTTCCAGGTTGGACTACATTCTCAAAGTTGGTATACAAATCCGAAAATCCTGGCTACACCTCTCGCTGATGAAGTATACAGCAGGGATGAGTCCAGTGTATGGTATGAAGAAATGGAAATTTTTGTGGACCAGTCTGTGATAAAATATTTTTCAGTAGATCTTTTTAAGCATGGGAAATATGGAAGGTATTCCTGAAAAAGAACATGTTTTGGTGTTATATTGATACCAGAACTAGACAAGCTGCATGGAAAAAGGGAATATATTCACAGAAAGAAGAAATGGAAGAGCAGATAGGAATAGGCGAATGCATACAAAAATGGAGGGAAGTCAATGCAGAAATAAGGCAGTGTACTTTTGCAAGGGATGGAATGAACAAGCCTGGCAGATTAGACAGGATCTTGATAAACAAGGATGGACACAGCTACATTGACATTCCAGACTGGAAATTTCTAATTTTATTTCATTAAAGTTTGGACTAGTAATGGAGATAGTTACAGATAGAATGTGTATGTGACACTTATACCAAAAAGGCATCTAAATGAATGGTGTGACAGTTATTAGGGAGAAGTGATAGGCATGGTGAGAAGGGTCTGATGTGATGGGACAACATCACAGTAGCAATGAAAGGGCCCCATGATGGGGGGTTAATTGAAGGAGGAGGAGGAGGATGCAGAGAACAAGTGATCAAGAAATCATCTGCAGGTCTGAAACATATTTATTAAATTATGGAATCAGAAAGAGGAAGATCATGATTCATTAACAGCTAAACTAAGTAAACCGAGTATACACTTGTTATGAGTGAACAGACAACGCTGGCATAACTCACAACTTTTTTCTCCTAATTTTAGTTTTCCTACTGATTTTCTTGCAGATTTAAATATTGGCAGGAATTTATATAGGTTACCACAAAGTGCAGACTACATATATACTTAGTGTAATCTTTCTGAGTGACTAGAAAGCACAAAGAATGTGATAAGAATGTTCTTGAATACAGGTCATGTACACTTAGTGTACACTTAGTCTAGGTTCTGTTGAATCTGGCCTGAAATTTATAGAGAAAAAGAAAGGAAGAACCTTAGTGTCAGTCAGAAAAGGAGAAAAGGTAGATGCTAATCAGGGTAAAGTGGAAATTTTATTTATTTATTTTATTTTATTTTACATTTGTTTACCGGGAAGGTCCGACTGGACACATGTCTGTTTTCAGTGGAGGCCTGGGGAGAAAAGCTCCATAAGTATTACATTACATTAGTTAACATTTCCATGATACAAAAAATATTCATGCACACAGCTACACAATTATTACATTACATTAGTAACATTCACAAGGTACAAGATATTCATACACAAAGTACACTATGTTAGTTGAATGCAGTTACAAACAATAGTTTGATATGAGTTCCATTTGAGTATCTGGTAGAATTTGAGCAAATGGGGTAAGATAGTAGAGAATACTTTACTTTCTAGCATTGTGTCAATAAACTATTAGAGGTTGAGAACCATGGCAGAATTCATTATTTGGGAGAGTATTAATAGCAGTAAGTAGATTTGGTCTAGCCTGGGGGAAAACATGAACACAGCCAGTTTTGCGTAAAGTGGGATTTGATGTTTTTTTTGAAGAGGTAAGGTAAGGATGTTGAGGTTAGGTGATTGGGTAGGAGGTTCCAGGTTTTTGCAATGCAGCAGGCGGAGAGTGATTTGCCAGCTTCATGTTTGTGCTTGGTGACAGTTATGTTGTTTCGGTGTGTTGATCTTAGGTTTCTGGAGGGTGTATAGGGTTGAATTAATTGTTGCAAGGCAGGGGTTTTCATAGAAGGTAGTAGAGCTTATGGACAGTGATAAGTTGGTTGAGTAGGAGGATTTGAGGTAACTCAAGCCAGTTGAGTTGTCTAAGGTATTGGCAGTGATGCGACCTATGAGTGGCTTCATTAGCAAATTTGGCAATTTTGTTGTAGCATGATTCAGTTTTAGAGAGCTCTATTTGGTGAAGGTTGGTAAAGATTGGGGAAGCATAAAGAAGTATAGATAACAGATGGGTTCTAGCTATGGTGGATTTTGTGTGTCTGGTCATGTAGTTGTGGTTTCTATAAAGGAGTCCAATCTTTTTCTTGACTTTCTTGATTGTTTGAGAAATATGGATGTCAAATTTAAGTTTATTGTCAATTTCTACTCCTAGGAGCTTATGTTGGAGTGATATTAGTATTGTCTTTGGATATTATTGCAAAATTATTGTTTATAGGGGGAGATCTACTTGCAATGAAAAGAATAAGTTTAGTTTTTTTTGGATTAAGCAGTAGTTTGATGTTGGTGAACCATTCTTCGGCTAGAGTAAAGTTGTTTTGGGTTATGAATTGAAGTTTGTCGAGGGCGTGGGCTGCACATATTATAGTGGTATCATCTGTGTATTGGACTATTGAGGCAGAGGGCAGGGATGATGTCATTAGTAAATAATGAGAATAGTAGTGGGTCAAGAATGTGCCCGTTTGGGACAGCAATGGTTACTGGAAGAAAGGGTGACAGGTGGTTTTCCCAAAGAACAGCTTGTTGTCGGTTAGATAAGTAGCTACTGAACCAGGATAAGGTGGAATAATTTATGTTAAAAATGGCCAGTTTTTCTAGGAGTAAACTATGGTTCACCATATCAAAGGCTTTGGATAAGTCTACGAATATGGAGGCTGTTGTTTCTGTGGGTATTAACAGAGTTTGAAAAGAATAGTAATGCTGTGGTAGTACTGTGAGAAGGTCTGAATCCATGCTGGGATGGGGATAATAGGTTGTTGTGAAGGAGGAAATTTATTAGTTGTGAGTGGACTACCCTCTCTAAAATCTTTGATAGGGGTGATAGTATTGCAATGGGCAGTAGTTTGTAAGTTCAAGGGATTGTCCCCCTTTGTGTAATGGTATTATGTGAGATATTTTCCATGATTTGGGTACTTTGCATTCATTTATAGATCTGTTAATGAGGATGGACACAGGATAGGCTATGGCCTCTGCGGTAATCTGTAGGAATTCTGCTGGTAGTTTGTCCACTGCTGGGGTTGTTGATTTCAGTTTTTTGAGGAGTTTGGTGATAGTTGTAGTACTGACTGGTTCTGGGGAGAGGCTATGTGTATTACTTTCTGTATTGGAAAGGGTGGGGGCTGTTGTTGATATTGTGTGGGTGCTAGTCGTTTGGGTATTGGCTAGGGCTTGGATAGTTTCAGTAAAGTATTTGTTAAAGTGGGTGGGGATGTTGTGTAGACTGTTTGGTAGTAGTGGGGAAGGAGTGGAAGGTTTTCCTGGGTGTAGTAGGTTATTGATTGAGGCCCAAAATTTTTGTGGGTTGTTAGAGTGTTTTTCCTGTAAAGTTTTATAGTAACTAGTTTTGTCAATTTTAAGTGTTTTTTGGCTTGATTACGTAGTTCATGGTACTTTAGTTTTAGGGTAGGGGTTTTGTGTTTATGGAATTGCAACCAGTCTTTGTCTCTTTCTTTCATTAAGGACCTGGTGTCTTTTGATAGCCATGATGCGTGGTTGGTTTTAATTCTGGTGGTTCTGGGTGGTGCATGGGAGTTCAGGATGTTTAGGAAGGTGGAGTTGAAGTATTCTACAGCTTCATCTAGTGCTAAGTATTTTAGTGGAGTCCATATACAGGATTTGAGTGAATTTATTAAGTCTTGAGCTCTGAAGTATTTTTTGTTTTGTCTGGCCCTGACAATGGGTTGTTTAGTTAGGTGGGGTCGATTCCTAATTAGGTATGTTGCTAGATGATCACTAAGGCTGTCAGAGAGACAACCTGAGAGATGGGCTTGAGTGGGGTCAGATACTAGTATCCAATCCAAGACTGACTGTCATTTAGAGGTTTTGTCTGTTCTTGTAGGAGTATTGATAATTTGGGTAAAACCATGGAGGTTAATATGGGTGGTGGGGTTTTGACTGTTACAGTTGGACCAATCAATGTTAAAGTCACCTGCAAGAATGGTTTCCTATGGATAAGTGATTTTCATCCAATTTAGTAGTAGAAATAATGAACATAAAAGATTTTTGGTGGGGATAAGTTGAACAATGCACTTAAATAGCATGGAAATTCAGAGAATGGTGGAGATGAGTATTGTTGGGGTAATTAGAGAGCACTGGTGTATTATTTTGAAGATAAGTACTGAGTAGAACTGAGAAATATCTAGATTTGAATCAATGGAAGATATGGTGCAATGGGCCTGTATGACAGAAAGATTGGATTTAGATGTGGATAAAGCTGGAAAAGAGATAATGAAATCATTCAGGTGCTGAAAGTAATGCATATGAACATGCATTAAGTCTTTGAACCAGTGGTATATATGTTACTGCATTCATCTGCAGCAGTAGTATAGATGCAAGCAGTGCATCTGCAGCAGTGGTACAGGTGGACACTAAATCTTTGCACGGGTGGTACATATAGGACACCATGCATCTATAGCAGTAGTAAAGATGGAAGCAGTGTATCTGTAGTAGTGGTACAGATGGACACCGGGTCTTTGCACTAGTGGTATAAATAGGATACCATGCATCTATAGTAGTAGTAGTACAGATGGGAACAGTGCATCTACAGCAGTGGTACAGATGGACAACTAGGCCTTTGCACCAGTGGTACAGATGGACAACTAGGTATTTGCACCAGTGGTACAAATAGGACACCATGCATCTATAGCAGCAGTACAGATGTGAACAGAGCATCTGTAATAGTGGTACAGGTGGACAACTAGGTTTTTACATCGGAGGTACAAATAGGACACCATGCATCTACAGCAGTAGGACAGATGGGAACAGTGCATCTATAGTAGTGGTACAGGTGGACAACTAGGTCTTTGCACTGGTGGTACAAATAGGACACCATGCGTCTACAGCAGTAGGACAGATGCCCATCTTGCCTTTGGATCAGCAGTTTGATAAACACCATGACTGTACACCAGTTGTACAATAAGACACCATACCTGTGTCCCAGTGGAGCAGATAGGCACTACATCCTTGCATCAATGTTATTGGTGAACAGCAAGAATTTCTATCAGTGGCTCAGGTGTACTGCACACATATTCAGCAGAAGTAGAGATTGATATCTTTTGTTAATATATGCCATACCACATCACTGTTGATGTAGATTGGTATAACTTCTCAGAACCAGTGGTAGAGAAAAAGAACAAGCATCTGCAGTTGTTACAAAGGTGGACTTCATATCTTTGACCAGCATTACAGGTACTACTACTACTACTAGTCCTGCAAGTGCTACTACTGCTAATACACTACTGCTATTACTACTGCTAATACTACTACTGCTACTGCTACTACTATTACTATACATTGTCTTAGCTAAAAGGCCAAGAATAGATTTCATGCCCATGCAGCAAATGATGCACAATGCCAACAAGCTCCTGTAATGGTAGTCTACATTGTCATTGTATGTCTGCTCCAGTTTTAGACATAGCATCATGCCTGTGCTCCAGTTATGTAGATATGCACCATGCTGCCACTTCAGTACTGGTACAAACAGACACCATGACTCAGTAGTAAGTGTACAGGTGCATATCCTAGGTGAATATTAGGATAACTGTCCTGAAGTGCTATTTTAAGCCTAGTCATTAAACTGTGGTCAGAATCAAACCCTGTACCTATGTCTATGAGATAAAGATCTTAAGCATTATGCCTCTAGTGGTACAGATAAAACCTATTAGTCTACAGCAATGGCACAAATATACACCATGTGGCTTCACTGTTGGTATTGATGGACACCATACTTTAGCACAGTGGTGCATATGGACACCATGCTTATACAGTATTACAATAGATGGACATTGTACATTTGTAGCAGTGATCCATGTGGGTAATATACCTCGGCAGCAGTGGTACAAATTGGCAGGACACCGTTCCACTGTAGCAGTGTTATAGTCCGACATTAGTGCTTATGTGCCAGGAGTTCCTACGGGCATCATATGACTTTTTTCATTACAGATCAAGACTGCTGCTGCTTTGGAACTTGGAAACTTGCCTAAAGCAAAAATGGTTGGATTTTTGATTTTGCTTTGTCCCTGCTGAGAGGAGGGAGCCCAACACACTTTCTGGCTGATTTTTTTTTTTTCCTTTTTTAACTTGAGGAAGCTTTCCTGTAGTTTCTGTAACTGGTTGACTGGTTTTTGTTCCTTTCTTCACACTGAGCTACATTCTGCAGCCTTACTTTAAATTGTACCATGTTGTAAGACTTGGTGCCATTTTTATCTGAGTTGCACTCTACTCGCACCATATTGACCCTGCAGAAGAGGAAGGTCTACTACATAGAGTGCCTGTCCATGAGACTATTTTTTGACTTTGCCAAACTGATACCATTCTAGATTTGGCTGTTTACTGTGCCTGTCCTTGTTTTTCCATACTGATACCATTCTAGATTTGGCTGTTTACTGTGCCTGTCCTTGTTTTGCCAAACTGATGCCATTCTAGATTTGGCTGTTTACTGTGGCTGTCCTTGTTTTGACAAACTAATGTCATTCTAGATTTGGCTGTTTACTGTGCCTGTCCTTGTTTTGCCATACTGATACCATTCTAGATTTGGCTGTTTACTGTGCCTGTCCTTGTTTTGCCATACTGATACCATTCTAGATTTGGCTGTTTACTGTGCCTGTCCTTGTTTTGCCAGACTGATGCCATTCTAGATTTGGCTGTTTACTGTGCCTGTCCTTGTTTTGACAAACTGATACCATTCTAGATTTGGCTGTTTACTGTGCCTGTCCTTGTTTTGCCATACTGATGCCATTCTAGATTTGGCTGTTTACTGTGCCTGTCCTTGTTTTGCCAGACTGATGCCATTCTAGATTTGGCTGTTTACTGTGCCTGTCCTTGTTTTGCCAAACTGATACCATTCTAGATTTGGCTGTTTACTGTGCCTGTCCTTGTTTTGCCAGACTGATGCCATTCTAGATTTGGCTGTTTACTGTGCCTGCCCTTGTTTTGCCATACTGATACCATTCTAGATTTGGCTGTTTACTGTGCCTGTCCTTGTTTTGCCAGACTGATGCCATTCTAGATTTGGCTGTTTACTGTGCCTGTCCTTGTTTTGCCAAACTGATACCATTCTAGATTTGGCTGTTTACTGTGCCTGTCCTTGTTTGCCAGACTGATGCCATTCTAGATTTGGCTGTTTACTGTGCCTGCCCTTGTTTTGCCAAACTGATACCATTCTAGATTTGGCTGTTTACTGTGCCTGTCCTTGTTTTGCCAGACTGATGCCATTCTAGATTTGGCTGTTTACTGTGCCTGTCCTTGTTTTGCCATACTGATACCATTCTAGATTTGGCTGTTTACTGTGCCTGTCCTTGTTATCATTATTTATTTATTTATGTACGTATGTATTTTATTTTTTTCCCTGAAAATTGTTCTTTGGCTGTTTGCATCACTGCATTTGTACTTTAGTTATTGCTATTTTGGAATTACTAGTGTTCTTCCATGCAGCTACACAGACTGCTTGCCCATGGAGTTAACTTTCACCTTACCAAGCTGACAGAGCTATTGCTGGCTGCTATAGAACCTGGTGCTGTTCTCATATCTGGTGCCCCTCCTGTCCTAGTTGAGGAGTAAAAAAAAAATCTTTTCTGTTTTAAACTGAACTGATGCAAACTGCGTGCTACACATACAAATGTACATTATAGCAAGAGGGTTGCTTCAGGTTCTATACTATCCACTAAGCTGTTCAGCCCTGATACTACCAATTGCAGTATCAGACTGTAATAAAGCCCTGTTAGTAACTGCTGATCACACCCCCTAACATCTTGTGCCAGGGGCATGGCCCCCATTTCACCCTGCCCTAGCTACTCTTCTATGAGCTGAAACCAGAGTTGTTTGGTTATTTCCATAGAGCTCCTCACCAGGGGGTGAATTTGTATTTTTACTTTGCTTTACTTCATACTTCAGTTGTTTGCATCACTGGAATTGTGCTTCGGTTCAAACAACTACTAATGTTTTTGTTCCTATACTACTACATACAGTACTTGCCCGTGGGTTTGAACTTTGTCTTGTCAAAATGATACAAGCCTAGGCTTGATTTTACATAGAGTGCTTGTCTGTGGGGATGATTTTTCTTGTTACCTTCCTGTGTGCCACAGCTGACAGCTCTCTACTCTTAGTCATTTGCTCTAGACTGCAGTAGGTCATGGTGATTGTCTCATTGCTGTGCTGCTTACGTACTGATTCTGTGCAGTGGCTGACTCTTGTGCTGCTTTGTTGGTTGCTGTCTAACCAACTGCATCAGCACGCTGATTGCTACTTACATGCATTGATTTATATTCCTTTATTACACTTTCTCGTCTGCAGTGCTACTGCTGTCATGTATTCTACAGCCTTCCCTTACTACAACTGTTACCAGCTTGCTAGCACTAGGTGCCTTGAGACAATACTGCAACTGCCTTGTGCTTGTTGGCAATCTGTTATTGCTAGCTGATATGTAGTCCAATCACGACAGTTATAAACACTTAACCAGTTTGGAGCCTACCATCTTACTTATCACTGTTTTCAGCAGTCAGCATGATGCCAGTCTACTGAAGTCCAAACACTAAACCATACATGCGGAGGTTTTGAAAATTCCATTCCTAAGTTTCCTTGGCAGTGCAGCAGTAGAGCAAGACCTTGGCAACAGGTTCACACCTTACTCACAAAACACACACAACAGTACTCACAGTTTTTCCCCCAAACAAAAGTCACCAGAGCTGCATTCCTAACCCATTAGGGTACTAGAGCATGTTATCGCACAAAACAGTGACCTACTCATAAGTTACTCTAAAGTCAGACACGTGGACATTCCATTCACCAACATGAGAAATGCTGTAGTGACAGTTAACTTTGTCTTTGTGACCACACTAAGATCCTTAGATCCCTTACTCACAGTTATACATATGACTGGGTGATTTCCCACATGGGAAAGGATGGTCTGGGACACTTCACCCTATGAGAGATCAACAGAAATCTGGTTGAGCACTCATATGAGGCTGATGCTGAGAAAGCAGCTAGTTTTGAGCAACGTCTTGCCATCACCAAGAGTGATGCCACAATACTACTGGAAAACAACTGACTGTAACAATTGCTTCAGTCATTTGTGTCATTATAGGGGCTATGATGGTGTGAGGCAGCTTGGAGAGATGTGGACAAGAGTTCTATTTTATTCAGCAGAGATGACCTTCACCTCTCACCACGGGTTTTCTTCTTATTAGAAAGATGCTTTCTAGCACCATAATGCCTTTTTAAGCAGAATCAGTGTCCTAGTCCTTCTAATTTAACAAATCCCAATCAAGCCTCAATCTGTTTGTCATTGCTCAGTGCTAGATATCTAAACCTGAAACTCTGACCTTTCATCCTTCCTGAACCTTGAACACATACAAAATTATATAGCTACTGAAACTTGATTAAAATGTAATAAAAGCACTCCCTCTATGTACCTGGGTTTAGCACCAGTCATTTGCTCAGATTGTCTTGTGCAGAACAAGACTATATGCAGAATGGATATATCTGTATTCATATGATATATTCCATTCCATTGTTCCAATACTGTTGAGTTACATCTGGCTCATATAGTGACCCATGAAGAGCTGACATTATTCACCGAGATTGCTAAGTAACTAGGGAACATAAGTAGATTTTCAGGTCTTCATGTTGTACACACTGCACACACATGCACCTAAGGACAATTTAGAGTTACCAGTCCATCTACCACATTTCTTTGGATGTGGCGGGAAACCCAAGAACAAGGAGAAAACTCTCATGCACCCAGAGAAGGATATACAGACTCTGCACATGAAGTACCCAGGCTGAGAAAAGAGATAGAGAACCTCTTGTCAAGCAGCATTGCTACTTACTGTACCACTGTTTCACCTGATATTCCATTACTTTACAGCTAATCCACCAAAATAATTACCTTGAACTTCTTTATATCCTTGAGTCAATAAGCAAATCCAGTTACCATATCACTGCAAACTACAAAACCACTTTTGTCTCCATCTGCCCACAGTGACACCTACGTTAAAATGGTAGGACATAATATAGTCATCCTTGGCAATTTCAGCTACATGTACATCAACTGACACACACACACATACACACACACACACACACACACACACACACACACACACACACACACACACACACACACACACACTTCACACAGCAAATATGGACAGCAGGTCCTTAACTTTATAAACACCCACATCCCTGCCCATAGTCTCTCCTACCAGAGGATCATATATTCCTGACCTTTTTCTCATTAATATAGAACTGATCTGCTCTGTAACTAAAGTTACTCCTGCCATAATCAAATTATGACCACTTTTCCCTAATAACCCAAATCAAAGCAATAAAAGACTCCACTGTATTCAAGGATTACCCCAAAGTGAGCATCCAAACCCTTCAGTGTCTTCTAACAAAATCTTAATCACCCACTTTTAGCCCCCACCTTAACTCCTGCATTAAAGCATCTGTCCACATCCATCACAAGTAAAGCCTCTCTGGTGGAACCCCAATATACAAAACTGTACACTAAAAGAAAAAAAACTGCTGGCTGTAGGGAATAAACTCAATTCTTGTCATTCTACAGAACTCAAAAATGTCTACAAATAGCTTAGTATAAGATAAAAATGTGCAAGGTCAGGTACAAACTGAATTCCAAAGATAACCATAAAGCTTATTTTAGAATGTTAGCACTCCCAGGAGTAGTACTCACAAATGCAAAGAGCTAATCTGAAATAGTGCTATCCGTTCTGTACCTGAGGACATGGCCAAGACACTCACAGATAAATTTAGTTCTAACTTCTGTTCACTCTTTGCTCCCTTTTCTCTCTCTTTACTACTGAGTTTCTGCCTCCTGCTGCAGTTACCTCTGAGTAGGTGTTAAATGTCCTCTACAAGACCAAAAATACTAAGTCTGTTGGCTAGAGAACCTACCATGATATCTCCTAGTCATTATCAAACATCACCTCCCTGATTTCCTCTTATACATATTTAGTCTTTGTCATGCGTGAGACATGGAAAAAGCGTAATAGTACATCTACACAAAGGCTGCCCTACCGTAGACCAAGGAAAGTGTAGATCAATTAGTCTCACCACTATGGTTTGGAAATAATACATTATTATAGAGCTTAGAAACTAATATTTAGTCTTTGTCATGCGTGAGACATGGAATCAGCGTAATAGTACTTCTACACAAAGGCTGCCCTACCATAGACCAATGAAAGTGTAGATCAATTAGTCTCACCACTATGGTTTGGAAATAATACATTATTATAGAGCTTAGAAACAAATATGTTGGCTGCTTACAGTCCCTCAGTTTGAACCCATTTAAGTCTTGTGAAAGGTGGGTCCTCTCTACTAAATCTGGGGACTTCAACAAAGTAACTAAAACACTAGTAAATGGCCAGATGATGCCCACTGTATACCTGGATCTAGCTAAGGCTTTTGACACTGATTTATATTATGGTATTCTTGACAATCTTTCTCACTTAAATATTAAGCCTTTTGTAATCTGCTTGATAGTCAACTGGCACACAAACAAAATCTAGGGATATGGGAGAGAACTTTCTTCTAAAAATATTGTCACCAGTGGCATCCCACAGAGTTCTGTACTGGACCCATTACACCTCTGCATTTACTTCAATGATGTTCAAGATGACATCAAGGGTATCTGGCTTAAAAGAGAAAATTCCTGATGACTGTAATTTGGTATGCTCATGATGATCCTGGAGATACCCATGTCCTACAAGAAGGTCTAAGACATGCTAATTCTTGATGTAAAAACCACAGGCATAAGATAATTACAGAAAATTCAGTACTGTGCACTCTGGGAAATAAGATCACCCCTGCATTTACCACAAAGTGACACCTCCCTCACAGATGCCACCATCATTAGGGACATAGACACATTTTGTGGAAAATTACCTCTTCTTTGACCACCTTATATCATCTATTGTTAGGAAATCCTTCTACCTGGCTGAACTAGTACTAAAGGTATATTCTCCAAATTCATGTAAGTTATTGGTTCCCTCTAGTCTTCCCTGTTCAGGCCCATAATAAAATGCATTATCTCTTTTGGCATATTCTTTTTCAAACATAGTACAAAACTGTAGAAACTGCAATTTTTACTGACCAAGAATGCCTCTGGAATAAACTCCTTAAATTACACAGAATGCCTAAAACCCAGGTCTGCAAGTAAGTCTGTTAGCTCTTTTCCAGATCCGTAACCCTAAAAGTTCCTTCCTGCACCCTAAACATAAAATCCCCCTCCCCTTCTTCTGTCCCTACAGCTGTCATGCTTACCTCACTCAGACTTGAGTAATGTGTTTGGGTAAAATTTGGTAGCTGCTTGCCTGAGCTCGTATTCAAGTTCAAGCATAGGTTCATAAGTCCATAGATTAGTAATAGGCTAACTGCCCTTATGGGCCATTTTAAGCTTAGTCAGTTACCCCATGTCAGAATCAAACCCTGTACCTTGTGTCTCTAAACACCTTAACCATATGCCAACCTCCCACCTGAGCAGCAGTCTGTATTTGCTACAGGATGCTCTAATCCCTGGCTTCAAGACAGTGGCCTTCAACTGCTTTGGACTTGAGTGCTTGTAGTAGAACAACAAAAGCGCTACCAATTTATTGTGCTTCCTACAGACTCTTATGTGGGGACCTTTGCTAGGCTTACATAGCTGAATTAGAATAGACAGAACCCGTTGACAGGATAGATACTTTTCCAAATGGAATAAGATCCAACTCCATGTCAAACAAAACATCTCTACTATGCTCTTTAAAGCCTTGCATGGCACTGGGATGGGAATTTATAAACTCACCCTTGAGTTTTCCCATCAGTCCCTTGTAGACAGGGAAAGCAATTAGCAGGAATTTGTGCAGTGGCTAGCCTAATGGACTATTGGATCAATTGTCTAGTACAACCCTATAACCAATAAAAAAGCAAAAAGCCTGGCTAGTGATTCAAATGACTTGTAACAAAAAAAAAAAATCTCTAAATAGTATTCAGAAGAACTTGAATATTTGGACTTTGTCAGACCTGACACAATAAAACTGCACAACTGAAGGAATAAATGAATGTATTACTTTTGAAATTCAAGTTCTTGTGATGACTATTCAGTGTTTTCTTTTTAGTACAATTCTGTGCTTGTATGGCAGTGACAAAGACAGGCAGCATAACCCTGCATCATTTGCTCAGGTGGTACACATACACAATGTGCCTGTACATGAGTGGTATAAATGAAAGCTGCATCTCTATAGGTGGATCCGCAAGTTCTGCAGCAGTGGGCCTGTCCTTCAGTGGTGCAAATGAACATCAGGCTTTAGCATGAAAGCTGTATATCTATAGGTGGATCCCCAAGCTCTGTAGCAGTGGGCCTGTCCTTCAGTGGTGCAAATGAACATCAGGCTTTGGCAGCAATGCTGATGCTAGAATAGTTCTCTCTGCTGTGGTAGCAAAAATGGGCACCATATGTCTGCGCAGTAGTTTAAATGGACATCAGGTCTCTGCTGGAGTTGTAGAAGTAGGCATATACCATGCCTCTGTTCCATTTGTAAAGAGAGGCACCATATCAACTGTCCAGCTATAGGGGCAGACAGGCATTGGATTGTTCATCTACTCCATTTGTAAAGGCAGACAGACACTGTGCCTCTATGTCAGTTGTAGAGATAGAAACACAATGAGCCTTTACTCCAGCTGCAGAGACACCATGCCTGTACTCCTACTATAGAAACAGACATAATGTCTCTCTTCCAGTTATAGAGAAAGACACCATGCCTGTACTCATGTTATCAAAGTAGACATCATGCCTTCCTTCCAATTGTAGAGGAAGGCACCATGTCTTCCCTCCAGTTGTAGAGACAGACAGACATCATCCCTGAATTCCAGTTGTTGAGACAGTCACCATACTTCCCCTCCAGTTATAGAGACAGATAGACATCCTTCCTGTACTCCAGTTGTAGAGACAGACACCATGCCTCACTTCCAGTTTGAGACAGACAAAACAATGTTCCTCTCTTCCAGTTGTAGAGACAGGCAGACATTGTTCCTGTGCTCTAACTTTAGAGACAGACACCATGCCTCACTTCCAGTTTGAGACAGACAAAACAATGTTCCTCAGTTCCATTTGTTGTGACAGGCATCATGACTGTACTCCTGTTAAAGAAACAGACATTGTGCTTCTTCTCCAGATGTGGAGGCAGACACAGTGCCCCTACTCCAGTTTTAAAGGCAGCCACAAAGCCTCTGCTCTACTTGTAGAGACAGACACCATGCTTCTAGTCTAGTTAGTTGTAGATACAGACGTGGAGCTTATTCCACAGCTGTAGTAGCCAGCACAGCCTGGTACTGTTAATGCACATTAACACCATGTCTGTTGTACAGGTGGATGTAATGCCTGTATGCTAGTGGTGCACATGGACATTGTAACTTTGTAACAGTGGCACAGATGGACACTGCGTATCTACACCAGTTATTCAGACAGGCACTGCAGCCACTTGTATAGTCGGGTATTATATCTTGGTACCACTTGTACAGATGCAGAGTAGTTCTGTGCTACTTGTGTGAGTGGACCATATATTTTAGCAGCAGTGGCCTGGTATAAGATATGCCTGTTTTAATTTATCTATGCATACTAGTTAGGGAGTAGGGGAGGTCACCAAGCACACACACATTGGATAGAGTAGAATCAAAATTGTATACTGCTTTACTTTTTCACAAAATGAAGGCAAAGAAAAGTCAGACATTTTGTATACCAGGTAAAATGTTTTGATGCCTTCATTCTAGACATATTTTAAGACCACATATGACAATTTGGTCTCTGATCCAATGGTCTCTTAATGGCTATATTTTTCAAAATCGGAGAATAAAACTACCATTTGTGTCAGTCATTATTTCAAAGGTTATAAAATAACTGCTAACTTTAAAGGAAGCTAAATCTACTGGGCAGTAAAATTCATACCTTCATACTTTCATAGATTAATATATTTCAAGTAATCTTTGTTCACCTGGCTACCTTGCCCAGTTTGAAAAAAAAAAAACTCACTTTACATCTGATCAGAACTGATCAGTGTTACTTTCCTCCAATGTGCTTGGAAGCTTGTTTCCATTGTCAATGTAGTACGCAAAATAAAATGATAACCGGTCAACTTTCTTGTA
The DNA here is from genome assembly GCF_019279795.1 of Protopterus annectens. Lineage (NCBI taxonomy): Eukaryota > Metazoa > Chordata > Ceratodontiformes > Protopteridae > Protopterus > Protopterus annectens. The sequence continues at coordinate 434,576,779 of NC_056730.1, forward strand.
TTCAGACATTAAATATAAAAACAGAGAGAGACAAGTTCTTTAGCTCCACCTCATTTGACTATTTCCTTATTTTCAAGCTAAGCTACAGATTCTGCTTAAAGTGTCAACTATGAAAAAGACAATACTGGCTATAATGATGGGCACTATGTTGATATAACAAAATGTTCCTTGTGACCAGCAAAAAAACCCCACAAAGGTCAAGCAGTGTTGTAGGGTGAGGAATAATACATTACAAAAAATTCTAAGCCGTAAATGTCATCAGTTGTGTTTTTCAAGTTGCTTAAATAATGTTTAGTCTGAGCAGGCATCAAACTTGATGACTTGTGCTTCCTGTCTGCGTGTTAAGGGTCTTGTATTAATTATCACTCTAATATATACAGTTACTGAAGTTCCAGCTAGCAGATTTATCTGCTGTGACAGAGCTTCCTGTCTTTTAACCCAAGGAAAATACAGTTTTATGGTATCTGACATGAAAGCAAGAGTAGAAAAAGAAACAGTCCTTGCATTTCTCCAAAGTTACCATGAGTTGCCAGGTATCCAACAATGAACATACAAATTTTAAAATAAAAAAACGGTGAACTGGTTATTGTGTATACAAAGAATACAGAGAACTTGGAACAGGATACTGCCCATCATAGGGCAAGGTATCAGCTTTATTTTTGATATGGAATGCTGATGGTGCAAAGAAGCTAATTTAGTATAACTAAAACATTTCCCATCCTAATCTGTATGCAATATGCTTGTCATAAAAGTCTGCAGAAGAACATGCAAGAGTCTTGTAGATTTCAAGTCTTGCTTGTGTAATTAGAATTCTGTACTAGTCAGTAGCTATTAGCACAAACTCATGAGGAGTTGATTGTTTGGAAGTTGTCTGCTAACTGTTGTATTATAAAAGACAAGTTAGTGATAATTAAGACGACTAGTGTCAGATAACATTTGAAGCATTATACCCCTTGCTACTGATGTGAAACGAGGCAACTTATTTCATGCTTCCTTCCCATCTTACTGATGACAGAGAAGCTGTAAATAATCTCCCCACACAGACAGGCACACCCTGTACTGGTCTCTTATTTTTCAAGATAATATATTCTGACACAGTTGTTGACAGAGTCAGTAAAGTTTCCAAATCATGCACAAAAGCCTCCACATGGGAGCAGTCTTTCTTGCTTTCTCATGGGCTTTGCTTCCTTGTAGTATAGTCTTCACAGTCAAAGGTTAAAGGATTGTCAGTTTAATAATCATATCCCACTTCTGACGAACAAGTTTCATATATCCCATTAAAATAACCTCTAAGGCACGATAACTTGTAGAATACATTTAGGTTTCATAGCTAGGCTTATAAAGGCCCCAGTGCTCTTTAGCCAAGTATACTCCTATGACAGTTGAGCTAAGAGCACCAATCCCCATCAGACAGGGCACATTATATGAGAAACTACTATCCTGATTAATTTAGAAATTTCTTCAAAGCTTCTTTTCTATGTCATTTTTAAAGATTTCTAGCATCATTTTGAAAAAATTGTCTGCATTTTGATTGTACAGCTCCTGAGCTCTACCAAATGAACTATCAGCCTTTTCCCTGGAGTATAAAGTGTACTTTACAAAGCACAACCATCAGGCATCTGCATAGTTAGCACTCATAATGGTCTTACTTTATTATATTTTAGTTCTTCTGTGAGCCCCCTCAGTCTTCTCACTTTAACAAATTAATATTTCATCATTGTAATAATCTTCACCCAAAGCAGACAGACAATCAAATCGTGTCACCCAAGGAGCAACCATTTGGAATGTCAGAGTTGGTATATGTAAGTTCAGGGGGTGTGGGTGTGCGGGGGGGGGGGGGGGGCTTGCCCCTGGAAAAATAAGTTTAAAAGAAAATATTGATTTTCAAGATTCACTTTTCTCCTGTGTTTTCAGTCTTTTTTTTTTAGGCTTGTCAGCAGTCCACATTTCAAGTGCTGACAACTCAGTAGGGAGCCCTTGCAAGGATTTTTGAACAACAAGGTTCTACACTGAATCAAAGTTTGACATGTTGTCACTAGCTCAACATGGACAAGTCCTTCAGTGTGTTGTATATAGTGCCTTGTACTTATATTTGCCTGTGTTTACTAAAGCATAGGTTAAAATATGTCTAGTTATGCATATTTTTTATTGAAACAATTGGGTATCTGGCCCAGTGGCTTGATTTGCTGATTGTATTGTATTTTGCCTGTTATCCATTACAGCCTATAGGAAAGAACCTTATAATGATTCACAGAGTTTGGAAGCCAAAAAGTACCAGTACGTAGGTTTATAGTTTGTTACCAGCCTAGCTGCACAACTGCTTGATAGATTCAGAGTGAGCAAGGACATCATAAGAGCCTTGGTAAACCTGACTTAATTTGCATTTTAATCCACCTTGCAGAGGCCCAGAAGAAGCCAAAAATAGTCTGAAACAATATGAAATCTCATATAATGATGTTATTCAAAAAAGAGTAAACATTTCTTAAATATTTTATTGTGTATTAGTCATATGTGGGGATAGTGTAGGCTTAGCTACAGCATCTTTGGTGTGGTCATTAAGGTAAAACCTTGCATTACCCACATCCAGATATGAAACACTGCTTAAGTACATTCAGTGTGCAACAGGTTGCATGCCGCTGTCCAGGTACTTTATTCCACTGAAGCAACCAGTAAGGAACTTTGGCATGTCCATTTTCTGTTGACCAAATGAGAGAGCTTTGATTCGTGACATTATACCTTATTTCCCCGAAAATAAGACATAGTCTTATAATTTTCCCCCACCGAAATACGCATTAGGGCTTATTATCAGGGGATGCCTTATTTACACCCCCCCATACAACAATCTACATTTATTCATGTACACAAATCGACATTTATTCATGTACAAAAATCAACATCTATTCATGTACACAAATTGACATTTATTTGGTACTTTTCCATTATTGGGCAACAGTTCTAGGTAACTCGTTAGCAGTTGTGTGAGAATTCTACATAAACAGTGCAACAAACATTTCAACTTCAGAGTATCTTCACCTTCATTTTCACAGTGCAATATTTCATGCTTAACAGAAAGTGCAAAAAAATCTCAATGCATGTATATTGGAGGAAGGCAATAAACAGGTGAATAACTGCCACTTTTTGAGTGGTGATGCTTTCTTTATTCCTTACCCAAACCGTAAGAGAAGAATGATGGAAAGTCATAAAAATGAAGTCTGGGAACTTGTGGCCTTACTTTGTAATTACCCCTTCATAATGAAACGTTACCTTAATACAATAAAGTCAAAAAAACTGACAAGAGCTTGCTGGCAGCTGAAAGCAGAAGCAATCCATTCTGTTGCCCCGATAACGGAAAAGTTATTCAAATAGTCATGTAATCTTCTTCTGGAACATTGTCATAAGTCTCCAACCCCCGAATTCCAGCCTGAATTTCTTGCGACTCCATTTCCTGTAGAACTAGGGTTACCATATTTGGTTGTATGTAAAAGAGGACGAAAAAACATGTGCTGGTAATATTATTTTGTCCTGTTAGGGCTGAAAAGCAAAAAAAAAAAACAAAGGTCTTTAGTCTTGTCTTTAATGCATTTCAGAATTAAAGACAAGTAGCTCCGTGTTTGGGGATTTTTGATTGGCCCATATGCCGGTATATGAGCCAGTCAAAACCTCGCACAGCGGACCGTCTTCTGTTCAATGCGGAACATCAAGCAGCTCTGTATTGAACAGAGCTCCACTTTTTGATTGGCTCGTATACCAGTATATGAGCCAATCAAAACCTTGCACAGCAGACCCTCTTTTGCTCAATGTGGAACATCAAGCAGTTCCGCATTGAACAAAGCTCCACTTTTTGATTGGCTCGTATACCGGTATACGAGCCAATCAAAACCTCGCACAGCGGACCTTCTTTTGTTCAATGAGGAACATCAAGCAGTTCCGCATTGAACAGAGCTCCGCTTTTTGATTGGCTCGTATACCAGTATACTAGCCAATCAAAACCTCGCACAGCGGACCCTCTTCTGTTCAATGCGGAACATCAAGCAGTTCCACATTGAACAGAGCTCTGCTTTTTGATTGGCTCTTATACCGGTATACGAGCCAATCAAAACCTCGCACAGTGGACCCCCTTCTGTTCAATGTGGAACATCAAGCAGTTCCACATTGAACAGAGCTCCGCTTTTTGATTGGCTCGTATACCAGTATATGAGCCAATCAAAACCTCGCACAGTGGACTCTCTTCTGTTCAGTTTGGAACATCAAGCAGTTCCGCATTGAACAGAGCTCCGCTTTTTGATTGGCTCATATACCGGTTTACAAGCCAATCAAAAATGTGCACATCGCGCCCTCTTCTGTTCAATGTGGAACATCAAGCAGTTCCGCATTGAACAGAGCTCCGTTTTTTGATTGGCTTGTATACCAGTATATGAGCCAATCAAAAAAAAAAAAACAAAGCGGAGGAAAGACTCCAAAATAGGGATGTCTGGTTTTTGAAAATTCTGCAATTTGTCCGGGTTTTAAAATCTGGACAAATCGCAGTATTTTCAAAAACTGCCCGGACAGGAGCCCAAAAAAGAGGACGTGTCCAGGGAAACTCGGACATATGGTAACCTTATGTAGAATCATTGCCCCCAATCTGTCATGCCTAGCAATAGAGCTCTCCTTAAATGAGCACTGCTTGTCCATGTAGCCTGCTCGTAGTGCATTGGCAACACAGCTGTTAGTGATTTTATCCCATGAATTTTTCACCCAAGTCACGACCTCTTGCAGGCCACGTTTCACAAAGTTTCCACGCTGATTTCTCTCCATTCTGTTTTCAATGTAGTCACTGACTTCCATGCGCAAATAGCCCTTGAATGGCTTATTTATTGCAATATCAAGAGTCTTGAGATAGGCAGACATTCCTGCGGGAATCATTATTTGATCTGTTCTTCTCTGTGCAAGGAAGTTCTTCATGTCTTTAACGCGGTGAGTGCTGGCTGAATCCCAGACTAGCAGACCTCTTTCGCCACCTTGCAAAACAAGTGGCAGCATTACGTCGACCCACTTCCTTATAACTACTTGTGTGCACCAGGCTTTTTCTGTTTCAAGAATGTAAATGCCTGAAACATGTTCAATCTTATCTTTCTTGCCCTTACTAATGATTAGAGGTGGGGTTTTCTTTCCATCTAGATGAATTCCCAAAATACGATAACACGTGGACTTTAGTATCCAGTGTAAGGAATGTAGATTGGCGAGGCACCCCTCTGATCAGTTGTTGTTTGAGATCCTTGGTCCATAAACACTGCAGTTTCATCCGTAGCTATCATGTTGGAGAGTTGGTATTTAGAAAAGTCGATGCCATCAACAAAGGACTTGAATGCAAGTCCTTTGTTGATGGCAAAGGACTTGAATGCAAGTGCACGTTTAATAACTTCAGTATCTTCCAGCTTGAACAGTGTTGTTGATCTTCTTCGAGACAGTTCATATCACTGAAGGAAGCCATCCAGCCAGTGTTGTGATGCTTTGAATTCTTCTGGGGATATTTCTAACTGTGGTACCATTGCAAGGGCAAATGCTTGAATATCAGCCCTGTGCACAACCAAAGCCTTTGCTCCCCTGTTAGCAATCCATTCACAGATGATGTCTTCCAGCTCAGGAAATAATGGTTGCTGACCTGATCCACACTTGCACTTCTTAGCATTTCCCTCATCCGCCTGTTGACTGAGGTTATCGTACTCTGCTCGCCATTTTCAGACCATTCGGATATCCAACTTCTTCTCTTTGCAGAAAGCCATCAGATTCTTTCCCTGGATGTCCTCCTAATTTGGATCCTAAAACTCCCCTCTGACTCCCTAACCTTAAAATTCCATTTATGCTCTCTAAACCTATGACCCCTTCCTCACTCCTTAACCCTAGCAGCTCATACTCCTTAACCTAAAACTTACTTCCCACTCCTTAAACCTAAAACTCCCTTCCACTCCGTGTCCCTAAGACCCTTTTCATGTTCCCTAACCTTAAAACCCCTTTCCACTTACTAAACATAAAATCTCCACCCTGCTGTATAAACCTAAAACTCCCTTCTCCACTAGTGCCTTAATCCACGCTCTCTCCCCTTCCCATTCCTTCTTCACGGCTGCTGCACTTATCTTACTAGAACTCGGGTAATGCATTTAGGTAAGCTGTGTCAGCTGCTTACTTGAATTCATGTTTAATTTTGAGTGCAAGCAGCAGCCTACCTGAGCTACAAAATGTTCCAGTCTCTGCTTTGAGACAGTGGTTTTGAGCACTTTATAGGTTTATAGGAGGTTACTAGGCCAGCAGCCCTAAAGCCCTTACAGGCCTAGCCATGTTAATCTGAGTTGCCTCAATTGTCCTTGGTTAGATGGATGTAATTCGCAGAGCGAGTCTAGGATCAACACCGACTGCCCCTGTCCATGAGGGACATAGGAGCCACTCCAAGGGTGAATATGCAGTCTCCCATCCATTTGTCCAGGTTGCACTTGAATAGGGTCAGTGAGGAACTCTGCTTCACATGAATTGGAAGTTTATTCCAGAGTAGTGGCAGTCTCTGAGAGATATATCTGTTTCTCTACCGTGTTGTGTTAATGTCACAGGCTAAGTTAAGATCCCTAGAGTAAGTGACTCTTGTGCCATCTGTCTTGCAGATGTGCAGTATTTCCATCAGGTCAGGGTCAAAGACTGCCCTCTAGGGCAGGAACAAGTTGCCTGTCAGCAGCCTATATGATTAGAGTACAGTAACAGGGCTTTCAGTCTGTCCACTTAAGTCATGGTTTGGATGGCCTGTATTTTCTTGCTGAGAATCCTCTGTGGTCTCTCTCCAGCTGTTGCAGGTGTCTGGTTAGGTACATGTAAAAGGGATCACTGTATTTCATTAATGGCCTGATGAGGGTCCAGTACAGTGGAGTTATAACATTCTTAGACCTGGATGCAGTATACTTACTTAGAAAGATGTCCTTACCACTGTGAAAACTTGGTGGCTGATGTTCGGATTGCTATCTAGCTACCTGTGTTCCCAGATCTCACACCACTAGGTTTGAACTTAGGGGGAGTACTGTCAACTTGTAATTAGCAGGGAACTCCACTTTGCCAAAGAGGATAATGCAGTTTTTTGCATTTAGTTTTAGTTCTTGGCTTTGGCACCAGTCATTTGTCTGTGTTAGCTCCTCCTGTAATATGTTAACATCATTGGGGGACTCAGTGATTGCACCCAATTTGCAACCATCAGCAAACTTGGTAAGCTAAAGGCTGTCTACTTTAGCCAGTATGTCCGAAAAATAGATTCCAAACAGTAAAGGGCCCAGGACAGATCCTTGTGGTACACCACTGGTGACAGGTCTACTGGTAGAGGTGGAGTCACCAACTTTGACAGTATGTGTTCTGTCAGAGAACCAGTTGACTATCCATCTAGTGATGTAAGGGTTAATCCCCAGCTGGGAGAGTTTCTCAGTGATACCCCAGTAGGGGATTGTGACAAAAGCCTTGGCTAGGTCTACATAGGCAGTATGCACTGTCTTGCCTTCATCCAGGGCTTTGGTGACTTTCTCAAAGAACTGTACTTGGTTTAATAAGCATGATCTACACTTAACAAAGCCAAACTGCATCGGGTCTAGAGCTTGATGGTTGCCTATGCCCTTGTGGATAAGGTCCATGATGATTCTTTTCATGGCCTTGCAGATGAGGCTGGTTAGACTTGTGGGTCTATAGTTCCCAAGGTCTGTTGATGTCTAGGGCATTTGAGCCCCTTGTGGGGTGCAGACTGTCTGTTTAAGACCATTTGTATTGACAATGTCCAGGAACTTCTGGGTAAACATGTTTGCACTCATGTATGTCACCCAGTTGATGAAAGGATAGTTGAAATCTTCCATGACCAAGGTGCTTGGCTATATGGTCAGTGAATTCAGTAAGTCCAGGTAGGTGGTGTGTTTTACTTGGCTCATGGTGAGGGGCCTATAACTAGCAATGATGTTGTAGGGTTTTGCTTATAGTTAATTGGACATAAAGTAGTTCAAGAAAGTCATACCGTTTAACCAGTCTTTAGGTGTACGTGGCTTTAATGAAGATGGATACACCTCCACCTTTGGTTCTTTCATGCTCATTTTGAAGTTTGAACAAGTGGAAGGTATTGTAGCCTTGCATGGCTGGTGTGCTGTTCACAGCATTGAACCACATCAGTGACTGCACAGATGTCAGCATCTTCCAAGGTGAGGAGTGCTTCCAAGAAGTGCAGTTTCATGTCTAGACTCCTAGCATTAAGCAGCAGAACCTTGAGTTTGTCTCAAGTGGATTTTGTTACATTGGAAATTTTGTTGTTTTGACATTGCCTAAAAAGATACTATGGGGGAGCCAAGCACCTTTGCCAGTATCCAAAAGCCTAGAGGAGACAGGTGCATCTCTGGCAAAGCAGCATGGCCTGTTGACCATGTCTTCCCAGGCTGACAGATACTGGATCCCCCTAGACTGACACCACAAGCTAAGCCAATTGCCAGTTTTTGAAGTCCATAATTTTTTGTTTATATTGTGGCATCATCCTGGGTGAAGGTAGAATGCTGCTTAGGGCTGGGGTCATACCTGCCTGGGACACATAATCTGAAAGTTCACTCATGTTCTGTGTTCATATAGTCCAGAGAGGTACGTCTCAAGTCATTCACCCCAACATGGACTATGACAGAGTCATAACGATAGTTGTTGAGTGACTTGAGTGCATGTGTGGTTTAACGGATCCTGGCACCTGACAGGCAACTGACTGTGATCTTCCTGTCCAGTCTGGTGAAGGGAACATCTGTGTGTCTCACTATGGAGTTGCCTATGACATTAGGTTTTAAGTTGTTTTGCCTTAGGGGTTATTTGCTGAGACACTGGTGTATGTGTTATGTGTAGTGGTTTTTATTTGCATTGCAGTGTGTGCAAGTGGTTTACATTTGGGATGTCTCTGATCTTTTGGTAGGCTTCTAATGAGTACCTCCACATATGTGGGTTTATGTGTCATGACCTTAATTTTTGTGAGAGGTGAAATGTGCATGCTGACATCCTGTTTGATGTCTGGTTTGTTGTTAATTTGATTCCAGTTTCATAGTGTAATTACATCTCTTACATAGGGTATTTGTTTTAGAAGTAAGTGGTTATCAGTCTACATGAGGCAATTACTGTATTGCCTCAGGATGCCCATGTCAATCAGGCTGGCTGGTGAAATGATGGGAAACTGCCCATCCATTATGGCAGGTTTTTACTATGTGTACTGTTAGGGAAGGGAGTGTGCTAGTTTGACCAATTTTTGTGCTAGGACTAACAAAGTTTCTTGTTCTGTTGAAGGCTATGGATTATAAGTGTGGCAATGCTGCTCAATGTGCAACTGGGGTGCCTGTGGTGAAGTAGGGAAGCTTGGGAGGGTTGCACTGACAGAAGTCTAGGGAAAAATTGAGTTTCAAGGCATTTGCATCTCTACAGGGCACAGCTAACCCCTGTTGCATGGTGCACTGCAACCCGCAAATGCAAGGCTTAAATACAGGTGAAATTAAAACAGTTTTAAGCTACTCTACCAATGGGAAAGCACACAATGAACATTCTTCCAGCAATCTCCAAATCGGGTGCAGGGAAGCCCTTCTTAATGTAAAATGGCTGGTTTAGTGCTCAAGTGTATCAATAACAGGCTAGATTCTGCAGGTCTGAATTTAGTCTATGCTATCTAGGTTTCACAGCAGTGCAAATCAAGTGCAGAGAAATGCAGAAAATACTTTTGTGTGTTTCCCAGCACAGACAGACCAGGTAAACACTTACTGACACTAGATGAATAATCCCAGCCCTTCTAGTGTAGAAGCACAGTAAAAGAGTGTCCGGAGTGAAATGCTAAAACAAACAAACTTAAAAATATGTATACAGAAGTGTACTTTAAAAATATTTTAAAAGAGTGATTAAATCCGCGGTGGTGGTGCTGCGTTATAGTTGTCGCCTCACAGCAAGACGTTGTCCCGTTCGATTCTCAGCTGGAGCATCTTCTGTGGAGACATGCATGAATGGGCGTACCTTCGTTGAAGGTTGTGCGTTAGGGCTGGCAACTCAGCACGTAAAAATCAACTGCCAATCATTAGCGGACTGGAGTTTCGCTGTGGCGACCCCTAACCAGGAAAAGCCGAAAGACACAACAACATTCAATAAAAGTACTTATTTTTGAGTAAATGAGCCAGGAGCTACTCAGCTGTGCAGAATTTTTAAAGGCACTAAAAAACAAGATAGGCTGACTAATAAGCCCTCCAGCCAATAAAACTACATTCAGAAATCTCAAGTGTTTCCCCAGCCTAAACAGACCAGGCTACCTCCCAGTGCACTAGATGAAAAATCCACTGACCTCTTTTGATGTAAAAACAAGTGTTTGCTGGAATGTAAAAATAAACTACTTTATCCAGCTGGCTAGATAATGAAGTCAGATCAAGTAGGACAGACAGTGGGAGGCAAAATGCATTCTGGTTGATGTAAATGCTATTGAGGAAATGTATCATACCTTAGCACAGTGCAGAAGGAGAACTAAAATGAGTCTTCCACTGTGCACTGTTTAGCACCTGATGTGGATTATCTGGTACCTCTATGAGGGCACGACTATGATGCAGAGGATGTTAACACCGGGTTCATCCAAGGTGTACTGGATATTGGCAGCTTGCTGTGCCTTCATCATCCACACACAGGTGGTACACAAGTCAGAGTTTGCTTGCTGTTTGTTCTATTAAGGCATGCATTACAATCATCTGCTGAATGTCTGCATATGAATTTGAAATATTTTCTCATCAGGTACTTCAGTAGCAGACAGCACACGGTAAGTGTGGACATCATGCCTCTATTACTATTGTAGATGGTTTACATGTGATGCATTATTCAAATACTTATGTATTTTTTTCACTACATATAAACACATACTGTTATGCACCATGGCATGCTGATGTTGACAGTGGAATACCTGTTTATGATGATGCTGTTACTCTCACAGTCATGTCACAACCTTAGAGCAGGGCCGCACAGTCACTAAGTGTACTGGCAGGGCCACTTCCCCCCCAAACAGGTTGATAACTCTGTAATCTCTGATGTAGGCACACACATACTGCATCATGAGGAAATGCAATCACCAGAAGGGGGTATCACCTTGTAGCTCAACATCTCTTTCTTGTGGACAAGCTGAACCTGTGGAGGAAGACACAACACTGTCCAAGGTTCCATTACCTACTGTGCGGCCTGCACACAGGGATGCTTGGTGAAGATATAATCAACAGCTGCCTCCAGAAAAACACAAGGCCTTGACTGTACAGTATACTTCTTAACTGTCCAAAATTTCACAGAATACCCAGATTTTTGCCCCATATTTTCAATCTATTCCTCATAAAAATTGTGGTTTTCTGGAAAATCATTGAGGATTGACATCATTAAAGACTTCAAGTCCTTCAGAAAATGCATGCCAATGCAAAACGTGCTATTCTGGAAACTTTATGAGCTTATAATAGTAATGTTTAGCATTTGCCCCTGATTCTGGGCCTTTGCCCCCCCCCAATTATTTTTAGCTTTATCTGGAATTATTGCTTTATGCTATGAGAAGTGTGCTGCACAAAATCAGGTATGCAGAGGCATAGTCCAGGAGCACAGACTAGTGTCATTAAGATTCAGATAATGATGGTTAGAGCTCTGTAGGATATAAGTGAGGAAATTCACTGATACATGAGAATGGTGCAAATGAGGGACAATGCTGTTATGATCCTTATGTGAAACATAGTTTCACACATGGCTTGCATGTTGTCCTCTATTTGCACACTACTGAACACTTTCCAGACCCATATTGCTGACAGTGCTAGATGTGGCCAAGTGAGTGCCCATGCACTCGGTTGAGGAGTAGACCATTCACCATGCATGTCCCAACAAAGTGTTGGAGACATGCATGTAGAGTTACCCAAGAAGAAGGCAGTTAAGCCCCATCAGAATTCCACATCACAGAGTTGGACCTGTGAGTCAAAGTCTAGGTGCTACAGCACTGTCTGGCCAAGAGCTTCACTTGCATCTAGTACATCTCGTCTTGATAACAACTCAGGCTCACATGCGAACACCTGTGCATGATCTGTGGAACCATCACCAAAACTGTACATGTCATGTTTCAAAACTAACATAATTTCAATTACTATAATACATGCTTTAACAAACAGCAAATAAAAAATGGTGCAAGAAAGTAGAATAAATAACACTAACGTTTTTGGAAAGGAAAGCAACTCTACTTACCTGCAAGCTGGAAAAAAGTCAGAAAAAAATGATGCCTGTTATTTAAAGGGAAAAAAAAACGTGACTACAATAGGACTGAGATTTGCATTGCCCAAGTGACTCTACCTTCCTTTTCACAATAACTCATTTATTTCAGTGCAGGTACTTCACATCTACTGCTTCTTTTTTACCTACACCCTGCTAGCTTAACTAGCACTTTTGCCACTGACCACTAAACAGTGTGCAAATGATGATGGCTGTAACCACATGAAGAACACAGTTGTGTGTGATATGTGGAGAAATGTCTAACACACATGTCAGATGATCTTGCACTACTCAGCATAGCCCTTTGGTAACAGTGCATGTACCAACTATTATCCTTGTCGTGTAGTGAATGTCATGTCCCATAGTTGTGGAATAGCCTCAGCTTTGTCCATGTTACCGCTCATCATGCACAAGCCTGCTGGAAGGGGGTGCTGTGCTTCTACCAGTGGCAGTCCACAGTTGCTGTCATTACTAGTGAGACAAGACTGAGGGAATTCTACTGCCCCCAAGGCTACTGGCAGTTGTGTAGCAGACTCATTCCTTAACTTGTTATGCAGAGTACAGCAAGTTATGAACATTCTGTGTGCAGTAGCACACTCATACAGAAGACCCCCTCCACCTCTTCAAGGCAGTGGAAATGGCCTCTGAACTGGTGAAACAGTCATTCAGTGACTGTCCATATCTGGTGCTGGGTGATGTTAAAGGACTCCACTATAGCATTCTGTGGATAACGCACTGGTGTCATTATCCAGGGTTTGAATGGTTAACTTATGACACTTGGAAAACATGAAAGGGAATGAACACATGAGGTAATGGTCATTTGTCATTACAACCTATGTCACTACAGTAACAAAATTATTTAGTGTCTACTTACCTATTATATGGTCATGAGGAATCCTACCATGCAAGAAGTGCTGACACAGTGAACTTGTGTTCCATATTTGAGAATCCTGGGTACTGCCAGGATGCCGGGATGATGTATTGGTGAAACAGCTACATTATCACAAACTTTTTGGCAGTTGATGGTACTGTAATCCTTCTTATCTTGGTGGCCTTCAGATGTGGCCCTAATACCCATGTGAGAGTAGTGCATTATTCCAAGAAGCTCAAGGAGGCACGCCATTTTGCAGAAGGCATGCATGATGCTGGTTTAGTCCAGTGGTGACACTAGGAAATAAATATGCTCATCCACATATCCCAAGAGTATATTAAGGACCTGTTACAGCTGAGGTAGAAACCTGTGAGATCCTCATTCTGGACTAAATGTACATTGGTATCCACAGGAATAGGAAGAACATGCATTCATTCCCCTGTTCCATTTTGCAGGATGTACAAGTTTACCAAGGCTGTTATGATCTCCTTGCTCACTTTGAATCTGTCAAGCAGTTGTTGCAACGCAAAGTTGAAATGAGTTGCTCTCTGCCTGTATCATCTCCTCTGATGTTACTGGGCACCATTCAGGATACTGGATTGAGGTGCAACAGAAACAAAGAGCTAAATTCTGGATACAGTAATGGCCGCAGCAAAACAAAGCATTTTCACTGATTGCAAAGTGATAGGAAAAAGGTGGGTGCAGATTTGCTTTTTATAAGATAATTGCACTCTCTGCTCTTGAGTAGTAAATTGCAACTCCTAATCAGGTGGGAAGTAAACCTCATTTGCATAGTTAATTTGCATATTTTGCACACATTTCTTATTTATATCTCATATTTGCTATGAAGTTCTGTACAACCACAGACTAAAACTAAACACAAAAAAGTGCATCAGTATCCCCTTTGGCAAAGAGGAATACACTGCTAATTTTAGTACTGACAGCACCCTCCTAAGCTCAAACCCAGTGGTGAGAGACTTGGGAACTTAGGTTGATTGTAATGTAAATTTTGATCACTATGTTTCCACAGTGGTAAGAAAAGCCTGCTACATTGCGCATCTCATAAGCAAAGGCATCACATCCAGGACTAAGGGTGTTATAATTGGACTGTGCTCGACCATCATTGCACCACTAATAGAGTACAGTACAATGCTCGCTTTTGCATGTACCTCACCAGACCCCTGCAGCAGCTGGAGAGGCCACAGAGGTTTCTCACAAGGAAAATTCAGGGCCTCCAAACCCAAACCATGTCTTATGTGGCTAGACTGAAAGCCCTGCCACTGTACTGTGTATCTTATAGGCTGCTGAGAGACGAATTGTGCCTAGCATACAGGGAAGTCTCCGACCCTGCATTAATGAAAATGCTGCACATCCGCAAATCAAATAGGACAGAAGTCACTCGCTTCAGGGTTCTTAACCTAGCTGTGACATCAACCGATCATGCTGGAGAGACAGATATGGCTCCCAGCGATTGCTGCTCCTTTGGAATAAGCTCCCAATTCACATAACGCAGAGCTCATTACTGACCATATTCAAGTGTAATCTGGATAGTTGGATGGGAGACCACAAATTCATTCTGTGGGAGGCACCCATGTCCCTCATGGACAGAGGTAGTCTTTGCTGACATTAGACTCTCTCCTCTAATAATGCCCATCTAACCAGTGTCATTTAGGGTAACTTGGGTATAGCATGGTTAAGATTGTAAGGGTAACTGTGGTATAACATGGCTAGACTTGTAAGGGCTGTAGGGCCGTTAGCCTTATAACTTCCTATGAACTTTCCATTTGTTGCATGTGTGCAGCTTATGTCTTTGAGTTACACCTTGTCTGTGCTTATTTGTAACCAGTGCACATGCCCAATACACTATCATAGTAACTTTGAATACCACCATACAGCTTAGATGGCATTTAAGTTGTAGTGTAAGAAATGAATTTTATGTTTAAATGAGAAGACTGTTTTAAAATGGATTTTATAGAGATTGCATAATGTTGAAATGTGGTTATTGTCATTATAGGTAGCAAATCAATCATTCATGGCAAGTTCTGTCTGGAGGTTGAAATTACTGAATCTGGTACAAATCTAGTTTTCACCAAGACAGAAAGTAGCTTAATAGATTTTAGAGAACAAGAGGCAAGTACAGTGGAAGGCATATTAAAACTTACAGAGAAGATCTTGATCTAGTGAAGCTTGTCTGGGATACCAGTAATGATTACACTTGAGGTATATTTTGTAGTATAGTGGGACTCAGCTTAGTAGGTTCTGCAAGAGCTTTTTATAGATGGTAGCAGGCTGCTGTTCTTGAAAGTTGTCAGCTGTAACATACTAGCCAGTTCATGTTAAGGTTACCAAGAATTATTTGGTCCTTACATCCACAAATGTGAATAATTTCCTGCAAAGACAAATATTTGTATGTTAAAGCTGTAAATGGGTACAGATGATATTTATGTATATGTATGTAAATGCATATCTTAGCACATGTATATGCATGTTGTGTACAGAGAGAGATGTAATTAGCAAGTTTGTGTGACTTCCTAAAGTGATGTGGAGTTGAAGCCAACTAGGTGTTTGTCGACTAGTAATCCAGGTACTGTCACTCCCTGTCTTTGTCATGGACCCAGGTGTATTACCATAATAAGTTAATTTCCCATTCTTATTGAAGTAGGAACAACTTTTGTCCTTCAGTCAATATTCTGTTATATTTAAAATTTTAGGGTGGTGTTGGTTAGTCCAGGACCCCAGAGTTGCTCATTTATACGTGACACTACAAATGTTTTGAACTACTGTAGTGAAATGTTTGTGACTGCTAAAATGTGTCAGTCAGTTATAATGGATAATGGGTGGACCTACATTTTGTTGTATGCCTCATGTTTATATAAACGTAGTAGCACATGTCTTAGTCTATTTTGGAATCGGTATATGAAAAAGACTTGGCCATTAAGTTGATTCTGATATTTAGCTGTTGTATTGTGGGTTATATACCATATATTTTCAAGAAAGTGTATATAGCTTCTTCAAAAGGTTATTCTTGAGGGTGTTAAGGCTTGTATTTTGTGCAGTAGATTTATTGAAATTTGTATGTATTTTTTTCTTATTGATAAGGTAATAGTGGTTACATTTTGTAGAGTAAGGAAAGCATACCAATAGGAAGTCAGTTTATTAAAGCACCACATTTCAGGCTTGGCAGTCTAAACAGTAATGTCAGGATTTGTGGACTTAATTTGAGGAAGAACCAAAAAAATAAGAGAGTGTTCCTTGGGGAAAAGTAACTATAAAAGTTCTAAGCACTGGCCCACATTTCACTTATAAGAGGTCGGCTGATGTCAAGTAATGTTTTCAAAGAGATGGTACAGCAGGTACTCTAAAGGTATGTTAAAATGTGGTTCCTGTGTGCAATGCAAGTACATAAGTTGTGGTAGGAGCTTAAAGTTAAGGACTGATGTGAAGTTGTTCAATCTCGCCATTCATTCTTACACATGGGTTCGGAGCTGATCCATCGGCTCCAAGTCGGACACTTTCAAAAGCTCAAGATCTTAGAGTAGCTTGAGGCCAAGTCCCTCTCCCATGATGCTCTCTGTCTCACCTCAGATCTAGTTTGCCGCTGCAACAGATCAGAGGTTGATAGAGAGCTTGGGCCAGTATTCTTGTTCATTATTATCCTTTTAGCAAATATTCTGCCTTTTTTGTCTAGCTAGAGTGTGTTTTTGGGCTAGTTAGCCTTAGTTTTAGTTCAGGCTTTATCTGTGCCTTTTCTGCTGATGAGTTTTTCGTCTTTTAAGAGCGGCTGCTCTTAGGCCCTTTGGCCGTACTTTAGTAGTTATTGAACAGTGTGTTCCCTGTCCTTAGTAGTTTTCATAACTAATACCTTTAAAGTTAGGAAATTATAGTTAGTGTTAGAGTTATTATAGGTTTTTCTATATATATTACCAGTTCTGTAGATATTATAGAGTTTGCTCTGTGTGTGTGTGCTGTGTTTATAGCAGTTTCCTTAGTGTGGTTTAAATATTTTTTTCTGGATTGCTTCTGATTGGTGCATAGTTTGTTGTTAATATGGCTGATTAGAGGGAAAAACAAAAGTCAGGCTTTAAAAAATGCCCTAAGTGCACAAGTAGCTTTAGAGCAGAACTAAACTTACTTTGTCAGATCTAATAATCCTAATTCAGACAATAACAATCTCTTTTTCTAGGCTGCCTGTGTACGTCATGCAGTAGAAAAGATCCAGAAGCATATGAATGTATTATTCTTGGCCTATGATTAATAATGCAGTGGCCACATTTTAAGTGACTCTTATTATTATGACTTGAAGAAGCTATAGAAATATTGTAAGCCTTAATCATTATTGCAGAAAATTAAGCATGTGTATGTGTGTCTGTGTCTTTGTGGGTGACAAGGCATATATATTTTTTGTAGTATTGTGAAATTGTAAAGGTATATACTAAACCTAATTGTTCTCTGTTAACTTGCCCAGAAAACATCTACAGATTCAGCCAGTGGTTTTGTCAGTTCGCTATACTGCAGACTGCTGCTATCAATCTGTCAGTTTATTTGTCTATCTGTGTATGTATTCATCTATTTATTTATTATTTGTTGTCTAGGTAAGTGAACTAGTCCAATAACCCTTAAAAGAGATATATTCATGTCAGATGTAGGTACATATTCATTCAGTTGTCATGTTTCCACCATAGTCAGGGAATCCTTCTGTCTGGTCCATTTAATTTTCTGGGGCATATCTTCAAGATCCAAAGAAGTCATACGTTTCTCTTATCAGAACCATTATTAAATACAATGGATAGTGCTTAACTGGAAAGGCACCAACAATATTTAACCAAAAAAAAAATGAAGGCTTGAAATCCTTCAGCTCTTCTAAAAGATTACCACAACTCTCTTTACATTCAGTAGCCTACTAGCTGCTATGAGGTGATTTGTGTCGTTTTTCAAAGTATGAAAGACCCAATCCTATTTGACCACCTATTTCTTTGCAAAACCAGTGGCTCTACAAACACCCACACTAAGTACCTAAATTTACACCGACAAATAAACAAAGACTCACTGAATGGATAGGTTCCTTACTCCATGTATTCTCAGCACATGGAATAAGTTACTACTACAGGTCAAGAAAAATATTACTGTGTCTGCCTTTCAGGCTAGTCTTGATAATTAGATGGGTAGATGTAAAGTTACACTAGGATTATCATTTATGACCCCGCGTGATTTGGCGGGTGGCACAATTAAGGGCTTGTAAAGGGTGACAAGCACTTTTAAGAGTGTCTGCTTAAAGGTGTATATGGCTAAGCTTCTCTTTGTCCCTTTGATCACTTGCCTAGCATTGCTCCTACATAAGACAAATCCTCATATTCCTTCAAAAGCCACAAGTCATTGTAGAGCTGAATTGTTGAGTTAACCCAGTAACCCATAAGCAACTGGGAAACTAGACAGTGTTAGGATATTTCAGATTGCTGAGACTGTAGAAGTTGTTAAAATAAGTGTTAGATTTAGTTAAGTAGGACGATTTAGCGTATTGTCATCCCTTAACCATTCTCTAACAACTTTTAGGATTCGATTCTTTGCAGTCTATCTATAACTTGTTATTCCTATCTGCATGTTGACAAAGTTAGAGAAATCCTCTGGTTATTTAAAAAATATAAGCGAGTAGCTAAATCGCTAGTTTGCAGGGGGACTGGTTAGTGCCTTTTGGCTTGTTATGGAAGGGAACTCAGCTTTGTTTGTAGTTAAAACAAGTCACTGAATATGCTGCATTCAGAACAGAACTTGCAAAGCAGCTAAGAAAGACTCACAAATGCAGCCACTTTCGGGACAATGGTTAATTTCTCTTCCACTTCCACATCCACTACAGAAATGGTCTTCAATCTGATAGTTTCCACCTCAGGCATATCACCTGAAATCTCACTTGTAAATATGTGTGTATATGTAAACAGAAGTGGTACTAATGTCTTGCAGTAGAATTTCTGAAGCTGGAGAGTCTCTTTCTAGTATATTTGTACATGCATTTAGGTATTTATACTGTGTTATTGTTCTTGTAATGTGCTCTTGTGCCTTGATCACACCTCAGAAGAGTCTTTGGAATAGCCTGCCTTCCAATTCAACAAAAGTCTAAATTAAATAAAGGATGCAAGGACAGGCCTAGGAGAAATTATTCTACTCAATGTTTAGAACTGGGTATAGGCTGAGCAATTCAGTATAGTAAAAGAACAGTAATATGCCAGCTGCCATGGCATAAATTGTTTGCACCTGCCTAGAAATATCACCCAGTGACTCAGATCTGCAAACATGCCTGGGTACTAAAGGAGACCGAGAGATGGCCTAGAGTGGCTGATGGCCTTTTGTATGATCCTAGTTGGAGTATGCTGCAGCATGACTCCTGTTGTCCAGGGGATGTGTCAAAAACATTTAAATGGAATTGTTTAAGAAGAACTGTGGGCATATTCAGATATGTGAGGCACAATTCATGTAGGACAACCTACATCATGTCTTTTTACACATCCTTCTTCCCTGTGGATCTAAAGAAAATTCCTGACCTCACTACTTGCGTCCAAAAAAAAAAAATGCAGCAAAGCTGAATTCAGTTAACATTTTGCAAGGTCTTTTGTGAAGATTGAAGATCTTACTCTAAGCTAAGGAGACTCTGACCCATCTCATATGTGCAAATAAAGCATGCATCCTTACAGATAAACCTTGCTTAGGTGATATATTACTGAGACATTTCTTCTTTGCCTAAACTAGTCAGTTGTACAAAGTAAGCGAGTTTCATCTTTCTGAGTCTTTCTGTGGGCACTCACAATCTTTCACAAATATGCTACTTTGCCATGGACCACAAATGATGGTCTTAATCTTATCCAACCCTCCGGCTCTATTTAAGGCACTTGTGTTTACATTGTCTGGACTGGCACAAAGTTCCAGGAAGGGAGTGACCAGTGATTGATTTGGTAGATGGAGAGAGAAATTAGAAGCCACTAAACAAAATGTAATGAAGTAAATATAATTTGCAGTTCCATTTGTTTTCAAAACACCTCTGTGGCTCTGCTCGACAGTGGCACAGGAAAATAATTTTTATTGGGTGGCAAAAGCCAGGGTACCTTTTTGGCTGGGCTTGTATAGGCCCCAGGGCTGATAGCCTAGTACCTACCTATGAACCTGTTTAAAAGCTGATTGTAAGAAGATGACTAAAATGCTATGAGAATGGAGAACTCCAACTCTTGAAATGCAAAAGAACATACAGTTTTATGAGCTCAGTCTCCTAGTGAGCGAATGTTGACTTGTGAACGTGAATCCTTTTGTATGGTATTTTTATATATATATATATATATATATATATATATATATATATATATATATATATATATATATATGTTTAAGATTATCTTGTTCTTGGTTAACAGGTAACTAACTAAATACAAATAAAAGTCTTAATTTCAGCAGACACCATTATTTTCATATTTGTGGGTAATAGTGGCATATGTTTTACAGCACAAATTCAGAACGAGATTGGTTTATACAAAGAGAAATTTGTTAATTCCGAAGTTTTAAGAAAAATTAAATAATATCCTGTTTTCCACATAATCAGGAAGGCTTTATTGGAGACTGCAAGTGTTGAGAAGAGCACTTTTGGCTAATATCAAAGACAGAAACAGTAGTAATTTCCTGAACTTTAATCATAATTTGACTTAGGAATGGGGTCTCCTCCTGTCATGGTATTAGAAACCCAAAAGATTTGGAAAGATTAAACAGATTGTTACAGCATAGTGTGCAGAATGAGCTACACAATTCAACCGACTTGTCTGCCTAGAGCTTCCGTAGTGAGTAGGTGCTTAAGGAGTACTTATACGGCCTGATTCATTAATGCCTACACTAAGTGTACATGATATGTATTCAAGAACATTCTGATCACATGTTTGTGCTTTCTATTCGCTCAGAAAGATTACACTAAGTGTACATGTAATCTACACTTTGTGGTGACCCTTATGAAACCCCTTCAATATCTAAGGCTGCAAGAAAATCGTAGAAAAACTAAAATTAGGAGGAAGAAGGTATGAGTTATACCTGCGTTGTCCAATCACTCAGGATGGTGTTCACTTAGTATAGGCATTAATAAATCCCAGGGATAATTTTACGAGCAATGCAAGGGATCTTAAGGTTTGCTTGTAACATTCAATGAAATATACAAATAAATAAAGCTTTGTCTAAACATATTCAAGTTTTGTCATTTTCACAGATACATGCTATGCAAGTACTTATAACATGCTAACACAACTCCAGTTAGAGAAGTGACAAATTGATTAGGCGGTATGTGTATTATGTCATAGACCATTTTCTGATTTTGATAAACAACTTGTGTTTTGTATGCTTAGAGTCACTTTCCTAAAATATTGCATGATATAACATTCTCAAGATGTACTCTTATTCCAGAATTTATTTGTGATTTTTAGTCACAATTAAAACTAAATAAACTTGTATAGTCCCTTAGAATCTTCTTCTTCTTTTGGCTTTTCCCAGTTAGAGGTCGTAAAACAATTAATTAGATTAATGAGATAATTATGATCTTTATATCAACAAATCACTTTTTACAATGTTCTTGTTTTAGATAAATATTCATTTACATTGTAATACAAGGCAAACTACTGTTAGCGTTCTGAAATTGGGAAAAGTATGGCTTTATTAAGCACCATTCAGCACTGTTACGTTCTAGTGTCATGCAAAGCATCCACATAAGTTTCAGGAAGCTAAAGTAATACACCTATCTCCTATTACTTATTATTACCTAGCTTAATCATATGCCTATCTCAACTTAAATTTGACCTGCATGTTTTCAACAACATCAAGAAAACCCACCAAACACTTGGACTTCTTTATAGAAACAAAAAAGTTTTGTCCAAAAAAGCTAAAATCTCCCTATCCTGTGCATACCTTCTTCCAAGCCTATTCTATGACTCGCGAATACTCACTAATCTTCAGACAACTCTCCTATCAAAATTGGAATCCACTTACAATAAATTTGCTAGATTCGCAGCAGAACAAACCTATTACTCTCACCACTGACTTGCTCTTAAAAGTTTAAACTGATTAGAATTTCCTCATCAACTGCTTCTCTCTCAGCTTCTATATTGTACCTGCCCTCCTCCTGTCCTGACATTACCTTACTTGTCTCTCTCTATACCCCTGTAAGGTCTTTCCAAAGCTTTGACCAAAACCTCCTCCAAATCCACAAACATAAAAGCAGAATAAGACAAAACCTGTACAGCTATTCCCCTGGCTAATCTTGGAATAAACTTCCTCTGGATATTAGAAATATTAATTACCCACAAAAATTCAAGACTGCTACCAAAACCTTTCTAAACAGTACATGGATCTGTCACTGTAACTACCCTCCATGACTGGTCTACCTACTATTCTACTTCTTCCCCTCACCTACCCCCCCCCCCCCATCATTCCTGTTATGTGTACTCTTCGGTTGCACATGGACTTTTTTAAATACTCCTTGTCTCATGAAATTACAACTCACACTTATCTGAGATGAGAAGAGGGGGAAGGCATGCCCGAAGGCAGGTAAAGGCTAGGACTGTGCTAGTGAGGGTTGGAACTTTGAATGTTGGCAGTATGACTGGTATAGGGAGAGAGCTAGCTGATATGATGGACAGAAGGAAGGTTGGTATATTGTGTGTGCAAGAGGCCAGATGGAAGGGGAGCAAGGCTAGGTGTATCGGAGGTGGGTTCAAATTTTTTTATCATGGTGTGGATGGGGGAGAAATGGCATAGGGGTTATCCTGAAGGAACAGCATGCTAACAGCGTTTTGGAGGTGAAAAGAGTGTCAGACAGAGTGATGTGTATGAAGCTGGAAATTGATGGTGTAATGTTGAATGTTGTTAGTGCATATGCTCCACAAGTTGGGTGTGCGATGGATGAGAAAGAAAAATTTTGAAATGAACTGGGTGAAGTGGTGATGACTGTACCCAAGGGTGAGAGAGTGGTGATCGGAACAGATTTCAATGGGCATTTTGGTGAAGGTGAAAGGAATGCAGAAGGTCAGATGGTAGTGGATTTTGCGAAAAGGATGGACATGGCTGTGGTGAATATGTATTTTAACCAAGAGGGAGGAGCATAGGGTGACATACAAGTGTGGAGGAAGATGCACACAGGTGGATTATATCTTATGTAGAAGGGCCAGTCTGAAGGAGATTGAGACTGTAAAGTGGTGGCAGGGGAAAGTGTAGTTAGGCAGCATAGGATGGTGGTTTGTAGGATGACATTGGTGATGAAGAAGAGGAGTAGGAGTGTGAGGGCAGCACCAAGGATCAAATGGTGGAAATTGAAAAAGGGTAATTGTGAGGTGGAGTTCAGAGAAGAGTTAAGACAGGCACTGGGTGGCAGTGAAGAGTTACAGAATAGCTGGGTAACTACAGCAGAGCTAGTAAGGGAGATGGCCAGAAAGGTGCTTGGTGTGACATCTGGAAAGAGGAAGGAGGACAAGGAGACCTGGTGGTGGAATGAAGAAGTACAGGAGAGTATACAGAGAAAGAGGTGGGTGAAGAAGAAGTGGGTTGTCAGAGAGATGAAGAAAGTAGACAGGAGTATAGGGAGATGAGGTGCATGGCAAAGAGAGAGGTGGCGAAGGCTAAGGATAAGGCGTATGAAGGGTTGTATGAAAGGTTGGACACTAAGGAGGGAGAAAAGGACCTGTACCGATTGGCTAGACAGAGGGACCAAGCTAGTAAAGATGTGCAGCAGGTAAGGGTGATAAAGGATAATGAGGGAAACGTACTCACAAGCGAGGAGAGTGTGTTGAGCAGATGGAAAGAGTACTTTGAGGGGCTGATGAATGACGAGAATGAGAGGGAGAGAAGGTTGGATGATGTGCAGATAGTGAATCATGAAGTGCAGTGGATTAGCAAGGAGGAAGTAAGGATAGCTATGAAGAGGATGAAGAATGGAAAGGCTGTTGGTCCAGATGACATACATGTGGAAGCATTGAGGTGTTTAGGTGAAATGGCAGTGGAGTTTTTAACTAGATTATTTAATGAAGTCTTGGAAAGTGAGACAATGCCTGAGGAATGGAGAAAAAGTGTTTTGGTGCAGATTTTTAAGAATAAGGGTGATGTGCAGAGCTGTAGTACCTACAGAGGGATGAAATTGATCAGTCACAGCATGAAGTTATGGGCAAGAGTAGTGGAAGAAGGGAGGTGATGATTAATGATCAGCAGTATGGTTTCATGCCAGGAAAGAGCACTACAGATGTGATGTTTGCTCTGAGAGTGTTGATGGAGAAGTACAGAGAAGGTCAAAAGGAGTTGCATTGTGTCTTTGTGGACTTAGAGAAAGCATATGACAGGGTGCCTAGAGAGGAGTTGTGGTTTTGTATGAGGAAGTTGGGAGTGTCAGAGAAGTATGTAAGAGTGGTACAGGATATGTACGATGGTAGTGTGTCAGTGCTGAGGTCTGTGGTGGGAATGATGGATGCATTTAAGGTGGAGGCGGAATTACATCAAGGATCAGCTCTGAGCCCTTTCTTATTTGCAGTGGTGATGGACAGGTTGACAGACGAGATCAGACAGAAGTCCGGTGGACTATGATGTTTGCAGATGACATTGTGATCTGTAGTGAGAGTAGGGAACACGTGGAGGAGACCCTGGAGAGGTGTAGATATGCTCTAGAGAGAAGAGGAATGAAGATCAGCAGGACTAAGATAGAATATATGTGTGTGAATGAGAGGGACATTAGAGGAATGGTGAGGATGCAGGGAGTAGAGGTGGTGAAGGTGGATGAGTTTAAATACTTGGGATCAACATTTCAGAGTAATGACGAGTGTGGAAGAGAGGTGAAGAACAGAGTACAGGCAGGGTGGAGTGCATGGAGAAGAGTGTCAGGAATGATTTGTGACAGACGAGTACCAGTAAGAGTGAAAGGGAAGTTCTACAAGAGGGTAGTGAGACCAGCTATATTATATGGGTTGGAGACAGTGGCATTGACAAAAAGGCAGGAGTCAGAGCTGGACGTGGCAGAGTTAAAGATGTTAAGATTTGCACTGTGTGTGACGAGGGTGGACAGGATTAGGAATAAGTATATTAGAGGTCAGCTCAGGTTGGACAGTTTGGGGACAAAGCCAGAGGCGCAAGATTATGTTGGTTTGGACATGTGCTGAGGAGGGATGCTGGGCATATTGGGAAAAGGATGCTAAGGATGGAGCTGCCAGGTAAGAGGAAAAGAGGAAGGCCTAAGATAAGGTTTATGGATGTGTGTAGAGAGGACATGCAAGTGGTTGGTGTGATAGAGCAAGATGCAGAGGACAGGAAGAAATGGAAACAGGTGATCCGCTGTGGCGATCCCTAATGGGAGCAGCCAAAAGAAGAAGAAGACTTATCTGAGATCTATTTAAGTTAACTAGATACCAACAACTCTTCTTCTTTGAAGACTATTCCTTGAATATGTATTTGACCCTCAATTACAGTGATTGTACTGCTTGTTTCATTGGTGTAAGTATGTATATAATCTCTGTTTGTGTAAATAATGTACTTCATTATTATGTAATTCATTTTTTTATATCTATCTGTATCTTTGATTTTAATATTCTATAAGTTTGCACTACTCGTGTGGAGCTTTTCTCCCTGGGCCTCTGCTGAAAAAGGGCTTTGGCTCAATCGGACTAAGCTGGTCAACAAATGTCAAATAAATAAATAAATAAAATAAAACGGATTCAAAAGCTGTAGTGCACTTTGCACTGCCACATTTCTTTTTGTGTGTTTATAACAGCTAAAAGTGTATTGCAGCTTTTAAAGATGTGAAAAAAAATCAGACTTTCATTTCACTTCCTAACTGTTTTCCCTGAGGCAGTGCTGGGTACATTATAGCTTTCAGAACAGTGAATGCGATCCTGTAGTTTCATTTTTTTTTTTTTTGTTTATTTCTGAATCTGGTATTACATTGGAACAACTGCAAGCTCCATGTTCTCTAAAGAATTGTGTGGCAGCAGTAAGTGTTGTACAGGTTTCAGAACTGTACAATACTCAGCACTCCTCTTTTTTATTTTATCTGTCTTTCCATACCTTGTCATACATGGGGCAACTAAAGCCCCACGTACTCCAAAGAATTATGGGTGGGTCTCTCTCATCTTATCCAAGTAGTTAAGTCTTCTTAGAATGGATGTCAAAATTCCCTTTGGTCAGTCTTAAGGTGAATTTATTGACATCCATTTCTTATTATCTAATAAAATGATTATGTTTGGAGCCACAGTCATAATGCTGTGTATTGTAGTAAGACACTTTGGACTGTATCCTTAAATCTCTGTTGCTATATCTACTAGTCTATTTAATAATGTGCATACTATTTATACAGTAATTAATTTCTGGAAAGAAAGCCCCCATTTTCCCATACTTGAATATGTATTAGTAGAGAGTGACCAGACATTAGATTATAGTCATGCAGTTAGTACAGGGGATTAACGCTATGAGTTGTTAAGTGGTTTTCAGTAGTCCAGGGTTCGATTCCCTTAGCCTCCATTTGTTTACTGTATAACTCTGTGAAAGTTACTTAATTACACAGCACTGCTGGGCTGAATCTGAACAAAGTTTGTGTGGATCAATGCTCTGCCACATATTTACAAATGCAAATAAATATTTTCAGATATGTGTACCGCAGTATTATTGGAAAGTGATGTGACTGAAAGAACCTGTTCATTCATCACTGAAGGAAAATAACTAATGACCATATGAGTATAAAGTAGGCAGCAAATGTTCAATGGGTATTTATTTCTGCTGTTGCAAATGTGATTAATCAATTTTTATTGAGGAAGATAAATGGAGAACAGGCAGGTTATGATTTGATTATGTAATGTATTGAAACTTCCTTTAATGACAGATAATGTTGTTACTTGAAGAAATATGTTTATATTTTTGAGTCAGTGATGCTGAGACAAGACGTTATTATCTAAGTTAATCATCAGGTGAGTATTGTAATGGCTTTTAAGATTTTGAAACATCCAAGACTTGTTGGTATTGAGGTCACTACATCAGTGATGGTGTTCGGGTGACTAAAAATGTCATCCCAGTTCACCTTTTTAAAGAGAAGCAGCGACTGCTGTGATGTGATCTTTTCATGTCTGTTTCATATGTCTAATAAAATAGGCCTGTTGTAAAAAGTAGATCAAGATAATGTTTTGCCAGTGCAGAAAAAAGAAACAATCAAATGATTTTTTATGGTTATTTATTTTGTTTGCCTTTTTAGAAGCTATAATGATTTTGATTAGGAAACCTTCATGAAATGCATGAATGACACGCATAAATAAGCATATCACTAACAATGTCTTTTACACACTTGTATGGTGTTTGCCCACTAGTTACAAAATGTATGGAAATTCAAACATTAATGTTTAGCAAAGTTGTATTTTCACTATTATATTAACTTAACATTCACTTTAAAACTTAGCTAGTGGTTGCTTTTTACATCAGAAGCTACCCATGTTTTGTCTCCAAATGCTTACAAAAGATTATCTTCTTCTTATTATTATTAAATGTTTTTAATCTTTTTTAACTAAGCAGATCTGTTAAAAAAGGCATTTCTAAGGAGCCTCCTGGGAGCGCTGACTAGTGACTTGCTTAGATTTGTAGAGAAGGTAAATGGAGAGTGAAGGCATCAAAGCACGGACTACAGTATGAAGCACATTAGCTGTCCAAAGTATGCTAAACATTATAACTAGTGAAAACGCATGTAATGCAAGTTTAATGTGAAAAAAGTCAGGTGTTGTCAACTAGTATTGTTTGTTGCATTTTAATGCTTTTAATACCAGTTTTATTTTTGGTATCTGTGGATGTATTTGGAGAAGGTTCTGTATCTAAGTATCTGTTCAGCAGGAGGGTGGAACTGTTTCCTTGCTGTGTCATGCAAGTCATTAAAAGTGGCAGTGTTTATAAAAACTACAAATGTTAATTTTTCCACAGAGTATACCAGGATTGTTAGGAAAAATACAATGTCCCCACAATAACAAAGAGATAGACAAGTGAGTAATGCTAACATAATAGAAATGTCAACTGATTAGATTCACTTTACAGACACTGCATTCTACCTAGCAGGCTGTAAACCCTTACTGTGCTTTTCCCTTTAAAACACATAAATAGAATCGATAACTAGGGATATTCACTATTCTGCTTTCTCTGCAGCCATATTTGTGGAGTTGCACTTCCTGAGACAATGTACCAATTCTCTCATGTATACTTAAACCATCTAATTGTAAAGCAAACTGATATGATATGATACATGGGAGGTATAGTTGCACACTATCACTGGAGACAAAGCTGACATTTACTAACACTAAAAATACCATGCAGGTTTTCTGTAATATACACTACACCCGACACACACACACCATACAAGTTTTCTGTAATATACACTACACCCGAGACACACACCATACAGGTTTTCTGTAACATACACTACACCCGAAACACACACCATAGAGGTTTTCTGTAACATACACTACACCTGACACACACACCATGCAGGTTTTCTGTAACATACACTACACCGAACACACATACCATGCAGGTTTTCTGTAACATACACTACACGCGACACACATACCATGCAGGTTTTCTGTAACATACACTACACCCGATACACGCGCCATACAGGTTTTCTGTAACATACACTACACCCGACACGCATAGTCTGTATAAGACACATAGACCCACATATGCTGAGGCTCTTAAATGTAATCTTCCCAAACCTTAAAAGCCCACCAGACACTGCACTTACAATAAGTATCCTCAGCAAACTCATAATCTACAAAAATACCCCCCCCCCCAAACAACTGTATCACAAGGTATCTCAGCCTCTAATCCTGTAAGGCATATCACAACGCAACCTGGTATTTTGGTTATACGAGATTCCACTGGGAGACACACAGATGTCCCACTCTCCAGGCTGAGTAAGGAGAGAGTCATGTTCAGTTTCCTGTCAGGTGCCAGAATTCTCCAGATCATGCATGCACTCGGGTTGTTAAACTACAGGTATCTCTTTGGAAAAGTGAAGAGAGGCGTGATGGAGCTCTCAGACTGTATGTTCCAGGACAGTATGAGCCTAGCATTAAGTAGCATTCTACCTTCTCCAGGATGATGCCACAATATGAACAGAAGGTAACTGACATTAGTAACTGGCTTAGTTTCTGGTGTCATTCAGAGGGGGTTCGATATTTATCTGCATGGGATGACATGCTTAATAGGTCATGATGCTTTGCCTGGGATACATCTTTCTCGTCTAGGCTTTCAAATATTGGTTAAAACCTTGTCCACCCCAAGGCTGCTATGGAAGCATAAAGGTATAAAGTCCTGACTATGGCCCAGTTGACCTGGGTTTGATTAGTGGCACAGGTGACTGACAGAGCAGCAGGAAAGGGATAGGAGTGCCCATCCATGTTGAGAGGGCACTTGTTGATATGTTTCCTAAGGGGAGGCATGGTCCAAGTTGCCATTGGAGGTAATCAACAAGCTGGGAGGGCAGGGAAAGAGAGTGGGTGGGTCATAAAAAAATCCCCCTGAATGGAAGCACAGATGAGCCAAGCCCGCAGGATACCCTCAGAATCCACAACTGGCTCACCAAAAATGGCGCAAGTCTGGGTGGGCTAGAGTGTAGCTGGTAGACCCAGCTTGCGTATTGGTTACTGGGGGCCAGGCTGGTAAAACTGAAGTCCTAGAGGACCATCTACCCTCATACTGCCTTTGTTAGGCATTGCCAACCTGACAAATTTTCAGACATAGCTAAATATACCAAGGATATTCTAAAGGTGTTACAGGTCAATTCCAGGAGTCTAAACAAAAAACTCCACTTCCTACAATCTCTCCTCACCTTGGAGAATATAGATGTTTCTGCATTTGCTGAGAAATGATTTAAAGCCACAAAGAGCACCTCAGCAGTACAGAGCTCTAATGCTTTCCACTGATTAAGACCATCTAGGATGGGGCAAAAGGTGAGTGAGACTCATTGTATTTCAAACCAAACACACCTCATGGCTGGTCAAAAAGATTATGACATGGATGAGTTTCTCGATGTCCAACTGACTTTAAACAAAATCCCATACCATATCTTGGCAACCTGTAGATCTCCATCTAAGACCCATGAAGCCCCCTACCACATGCTTATTTGTACTGGAGACTCTCCCCATTTAACCCAGTACCTTATTCATGGGTGACTTTATCTACTCCAATATAAATTTGGAATCATATGCATTCTCAAACATGCTGGTCTGGAGATTCCTAGACTTTATTAATACAAACACCCTGGAACAATTGGTCTGTATGCCCATTAGGGGTGATAACATCCTTGACTTGGTCTTCACAAACATGGGGGAGCATTGCACAGCCCTCCCAGTGTAATTAAATCATTAGTCAGGCTGGACCATAAAGCTGTCTCCTTTGAAATAAAAATTAAACCAGCAACCCTAGATAACCCTGAAATGTTTTAGAATAATTCTAAGGTTGTTTTCTTAGTATTATGTAAAGTTCCAAGTCCCCCAAACCTTGAGCACACTGCTGCCTATACAGAATTGTTAAAAAATATAATAACAGTCATAGAAATAGCTGCATAGAGACAGTGTAACTACCTAAAATAAGCATAAGGCAACCTCAGAAATAAAAAGCCAACCTGGTGTAATCCCAACATCAGTAGGTTGCATAATAAAAGAAAGAAAATTGTGGCCAGAAGTAAGAAGTCTTTTTTCTGAAGAAGTTCACGGAAAATAAAGTGAAAGAAAGCGCTAACTCCTATTGCCTCACTTGTGGATTTTTCTATACTCGCTGTCCTTTATTCATTCAGAAGTAAGAAGGGTTATTCCCAGCAAGGTAACAACTCTCCCATCAATCTAAACAAGCCACCCAGGGAAATAATCAAGTCTACCAAAGCCACATTTAAGGTAACAATAGCCTCCCTGGCCAAGGACAACATTGGTGCTTTCTTCAGTTTTGTCCACAACGTCAAAGGCAACACACAACAATGTTATGGGCTAATTGTGAACAGAGCCAACTGTACTGAGCTGGAGGACATAGCAAATATACTTGCCAAGCACTTTTACCCCCTCCCACTAGTCACCCGTACAGGAAATACCCTCAGCCATAATTCCCTCAACTAACACTAGGGAGCAAGTCATCAATGCATTCTGTAAGGCAAGGAACATTGCATCAGTGGACCCCAATAATATCCCAGCATGCCTCCTAAATAGCATGAAACAGACCCACTAGATTAACTGTTCAACCACAGCCTCCAGGCAGGCTCCATGCCAAATGAATAGAATACTTCAGCTCTCATTTCTCTGTACAAGGAGGGAGAGGGGCACATATGGACCTAGGTACCTACTGATCCATAAGTATGAATAGTTTCATATACAAAGGCATGGAAATGATCATCATGGAAATGGTAAACAGTGAAACAGGAAACCTACAGAAACTGGTTCCAACCAATTTAGTTTCATCAAGGGCAGATCACGTTGATGGACTTCTTTGAGTAAGTCACTAAAGCCATGGACAAGGACAAAGTAGTGCAGACTGCCTCCCTCAAGCTGGCCAAAGTACTTGACACAGTACTTCAATTAGGCATTATAGATAAACTCAATAAATTAGTCATAAACCCATGTGTCACCAGATGGATAGCTAGCTGCCTCACAGACAGGACCCAAGAACTTAGGGCAGGGGAGGCTATCTCCATGGAGAGTCAGCCATTAGTGGAGTCCCTCAGTACTTGGTGCTGCCTCTCCTTTTTGGAATCTATTTCTCTGAAGTCACAGTTAATGTACTCTTCAAAAAGACATGCCAAAGATGAATAACTGGTGCCAGAGCCATGGTCTAAAACTCAATGCAAATAAATGCATAATGTTATCCTTTGGAAGTAAGGCCACCCCTGGAAACCACCACATTGATAATGCACCCCTAAGAGTAGACAGAATGGTCAGGGATTTGTCTATGCATGTAGTCAGTAAACTGGCCTTTGACCATTGTGTGTCTAAGTTGGTGAGAAAATCTTTCTGTATTACACAACGTATAAGCAAGAGTTTGGCCAAAGGATATCACTGATCTGCTGTACTCGGCCCTCATCAGACCCATCATTCAGTACAATGCAGCATTCTGTATGTATCTGACCAGGCATTTGCAACAGCTGGAACATCCACAGAATTTCCTCACAGAAACAATGCAAGGAGAAATCAGTATGTCCTACATCAGTGATGGCGAACCTGTGACACGCCATGACATTTTGGATGACACACCAGCATTCACCAACACCGAGTTACCAAAGAAACTGAATGAACGAAACTACAAGAAATGTGACCCTGCACTTTTCTGTTAAAACTCAGCAACAAAAAAGTCATATTAATTGATAATCAAATCAAATGCAATGTGTTTCATGTTTTATTCAGTTCAGGTCATAATTACTATTAAAAGTAGGGTAATTTTTGTTGCACTATTTTAAGCCCAATTATCAGTGACAATATCATTTTCCCTGTTATAAGTCACTGATTTTTCTTTTACTTTTATAATACATAGCAACATACATGATTGGGCTGTATTTTTTTAAATAAATGAATATGTAAAGAATTGTTTGTCTTTTATTTGGGGAGGGGGTCATGACATACCAGCAGAGTCATGATAGGCATTTTCTGAATTTTTGACACACGGATGCCAAAAGGTTCACCATCACATTCCTACATGGACCACCTCACAGCCATATACAACTTAGACTCTCCATATTCTTCTTCCCCTAATGTTATCAGTTGTTAAACATACCCATTTATTGATAGTGGATAGTCCTGGTATTTAAATAGCTGTCTGATATACGTACATATTTTTTATAAACTATATTCTTATAAAACAATGCTAAGGTCCGCTAATCAGGAAAGGATGCTGATTGAAAGTGAAAATTTGAAATTTTGTTATATGTCATTAGGTTTTGCACTATGGAAAGAATTTGAAGCATAAAGCGGCGAAGTGACATCTGATCACTCATTTGCACTTAACTTCTCAGAGGCCTGAAACACCACATTCTGGGGGACTGGATGATTATTCGGTTAGGATTTCAATTTATGTAACCACAAACACCTGTGGTGCTGATGAATATGACAGAAAAAATTGTTGAAACAAATACCTTTAGTGGTAAAACATGAAAAACAAGGATAACAAGTACTTTCATTCTTCATTACTTTAAATATCAGAACTTCATCAGAACTTAATACTCATTTCTAACTAGCTATTATATAATAATTTAAAATAGAACACATGATAAATTCATCTAATAACTACTGACTGAGTAATCATTTAAAAGACATCTAACACCCGACTAACTCAGTATATGAAAATACTTGAAAATAAACATTAAAAAGCATGTGAAAAAATACCAAAAAAACTGTACACACTATGCATTGCATTGCTTCAATTTTAACACTGGGCTTATAGAGCATGATTCATTCAATCCAGGGGACATTGTGCCATTTAACCTCAATTGCCACATTAATTCACTTGTATGAAGATATGCGTCCATAAAACAAACCCCTAGGATCTTTAACTATCTGTTCTATCACTACAAACTGAAATTTGTGCTCTTCATTTAACTGAATATGTTTACTCCTGACATTCATAGATTTGTCTTTTCTTATATCCAGCAAGTGTTCATATATTCTCTCCTTCAGTTTTCTCAATGTTTTTCCTATATAGAATGCTGGACAAATATCACAGCTAGCAAAATATACTACTTGTTTTGAATTCTGTGTAAAATAACCTATGTAATACATTTTATTAACAATGAAATGGTCCGTTTTCCTGACACTGGGGCATTGGGCACAGCTGCCAGTTAAACATACCTACCTTCGTAAACCTGTTATTACCTTTACTAAACATTTCCTTGTTTTTCTCTAATAAATTCTTAAAAGATTGATCCTCCTTGTACACTATAAATGTAGACGTTCG
This sequence comes from Protopterus annectens, assembly GCF_019279795.1. Lineage (NCBI taxonomy): Eukaryota > Metazoa > Chordata > Ceratodontiformes > Protopteridae > Protopterus > Protopterus annectens. The sequence goes on from NC_056730.1 coordinate 434,610,854, forward strand.
TTGTTTTTAAAAAATTCCACTTTTTATATATACCGTTTACTAAAACTTTCCTATCTTTACTATGTAATGGATATTGCTGAACCAATTTGTGTGTGGGTACATAATTTACCTCCATTGCCATTGTTTTAGCTTCATTAATTTTGTATCCCGAAAGTTTAGAAACTGTCTCAAAATGTTCCACAACACCATAATGCCCTTTTCCGGTTAATATTTTCCTTATTTTGGTTATGTATCATTAACATTTGTGTCATAAGAAAAATGTATTTGATGGCAAGTCTCTTAGAGCTGAGGGATTGCTATACTTGTCACATCAAGTAAAGTAAATAAAGATAATAAAAAGCAAAAAACAATGAGAGATGTAACATGAAAGGCCTTCCTTATGTTTGCAGATTTCAAGGTGGAATAGATGATTGTATGATACATGTGCACGCTCGCACGCACACACACACACACACACACACACACACACACACACATGTGCACGCGCGCACACACACAAGTACGGGCACACACACACACACGCACGTACGCGCGCACACACACACACACGTACGCGCACACACACACACACACGTATGCACGCGCGCACACACACACACACGTGCATGCGCGCGCGCACACACACACACGTACGCGCGCGCGCACACACACACACACTTACGCGCGCGCACACACACACACACACACAGCTGTCTGAAAATTTCCAGTTTTTCCACATTTTCTCAGGCTCAATTTACATTTGAATGTCATAGTTTTTCACAGTAATAACAAGGTATAGGTTGTCAGACGTTTTACAATGTCAAAAACACCAAGTAAAAAGCCATAAAGAACAAAAAAACAGTTAGGCAAAACAATAATTTATTTATTTATTTAACATTTGTTTACCAGGATGGTCCAACTGGACAGCTGGTGTCCGTTTCCAGAGGAGTCCTGGGGGGAAAAGCCCCAGGGGGGAAATTTTTTTTTACAGAATATAAACAATATATAGCAATAACACAGGTTACAAATATAAAAGGTTAATACAGTAATACAGAGGAATTCCATACAAGAATAAGTGTACTACTCTATAGTAAAGTAGCACTGTAGTATATAGTCTACTGTAAGCATGCAAGCAATATTTACAAAATGTAAAAAGAGACAGGGTAAAATACAGTAGAAAGTTTGAGTAAACTCTCCATAAGCAGAATGGGAGTACAGAGAGGTCCTCCTGCAAATACCCTCCATTAGCAGATTGGGAGTTCAGAGAGGTCCTCCTTGAAATACCCTGCATTAGCAGGTTGGGAGTTCAGAGAGGTCCTCCTGGAAATACCCTGCATTAGCAGATTGGGAGTTCAGAGAGGTCCTCCTGGAAATACCCTGCAGATTGGGAGTTTAGGGAGGCTCTTTGCAGATACATAAATGATTGGTGTGTAGGTATGATTTTTATTGGGGTTTGAAGGTGGTTATACATGTTTGAAATCTGAGGTCAGGAGGCAGGATAATCCAGTTTTTTGCAACTTCATTGGTGAAGAGAGAGTTGCTCGAGCTATTTATACATTGGACACTTTCTAGGAGAGCTTTGTTGGTAGATCATAACTGCCTTTTAGGGTTGTAGAATGTTGTGAGGCCGGACAGAGCAGGTTTTTTTTAGGATAGTAAAGTATTTGGTGTGCCAGATTGAGTTGGTGGTATTGTAGTAAATTTAGGAATTCTAACCAGTGCAGTTTGTTCAGGGATTAGCAGTGGTGGGACTGTGATCTGGTGTTGGCAGTGAATCTGGCGATTTTATTATAGCATGTAGAGAATTTGTTAAGGTCAGTTTTATTTAGGTTTGTTAGTACTGGACATGCATATAAGATGGTTGCTAGCAGGTGGGTTATGGCTATGGTGATTCTATCTTCTGAAGTTAGGTATCATTTGCAGTGATATAGGGTCCCTAGCTTTCTGTGGACTTTGGTGACAGTGAGGGATATATGTTTGTTGTACTTTAGTTGTTGGTCAATGGTGAATCCAAGTAACTTAGCTTCTGGTACTGGGGTGATGAGATTCCTATTAACTGAGGATATGGAAAAGGTAACATCCTGAGTTTTGGTAGGGTGGAACAGCATAAGCTGTGTTTTATTTGGGTTTAATATTAGTTGGAAATTATTGAGCCAATATTCTATGTCAGTGAAAGATTGTTGGGTTTGTTGTTGTAGACGTTTAATGTAGGATGCGGAGCAGATTAGAGTTGTATCGTTGGCATATTGGACAACTTTGGCACCTGTAATTGCGGAGTGGAGTTGATTTGTAAAGATGTTGAACAGGAGGGTGCCTAGGATGGAGCCTTGGGGTATACCAACTGTGACTGGTAATTGGGGGATAGGCAGTTAGACCATTTGACAGATTGATGGCGATTGTCCAGATAGCTTTTAAACCACTGTATGGAGGGGCTGTCAAGGTTGAGATTGGTGAGGCAGATTAAGAGTTTATTGTGGGAAACTGTGTCAAAGGCTTTGGATAAGTCTAGAAAGGTGGCTAAGACAAGATTACCCTGGTCTCTGTATGTGTTTATTATGTTGGTGAAGTTAATTAGAGTGGTTGTGATGCTGTGGGATGGATGGAAGACATGTTGGGAGTTGGATAGGAGGTTGTTAGAAAGAAGGTGAGTGAGGAGTTGATGGTAAATACACCTTTCTAGGATTTTGGATAGTGGTGAGAGGATAGCAATGCGTTGATAGTTGGAGAGGTCGGTGGATGAACCTCCTTAGTGGAGAGGAATGATGTAGGAGGTTTTCCACAAGGTTGGAATAGTGTGTTCAGTGATGGATCTATTTATTAGTAGTGTGATCAGGTAGGCTGTGTCTGTGGATGATATTTAGAGATATTTGGCTGGGAGATTGTCGGCAGCAAGGGTGGTACATCTGACTTTTGCTAAGACTTTTTGGATACTATATATTGGTATTGGTTTAAGTGAGAAGGGGGTAGACTTAGACTATTGTGTGGGAAGTTGGAGGAGATTGTTGGGATTAGTATTGTTTATCAGTTTAAGAACAGAAGTAGTGAAGTAGTCGTTGAAAGTGGAGGCTATATGTGTATTTGCCCTGACTATATTGGGTGGTGGAGTTGTTGCTTTACCGGGTTGGAGGATGTTAACTGTGGCCCAAAATTTTTGTGGGTTGTTACTAAATTTTCTTTGTAGGCAAATGCAGTAATTTTGTTTGTCAGTCTTAACTTGTTTCTGAGTTCAAGGTATAATTGCCTGCTTATGAATGTTTTGTGTTGATGCCAGGTTTTCCAAGCCTTATCCCTATCTTTTAGTAAGGCCCTAGTTGTACTTTGTAGCCATGGGGCAGGGTTGCTGTGTATTCTAATTGTTTTGATTGGGGCTAAATGATTGAGGATACCTAGGAATGTGGAGATGAAGTATTCTACGGCATGGTCAAGTGGGAGAGTTTTGATGGGAGATCAGTTACAGTATTCTAAGGCTTCTATGACATGGTCTGTGGGGATGTTTTTGTTGTAATGGGTTTGTAGAAGGGAGGGGGAGTTAATTGATTTTAGTTTATGCCTGAGGATGAAAGTGGGATTGTGGTCACTTAAAGAGTTAGGAAGTGTTCCACAATGAAGGGCAGTGTTGGACTGGTTTGTGAGAACCCAGTCTAGTATGGATTCTCTTTCTGAGGACTTATTGATGCTTGTTGGTTATTGAATGAGTTGGGTAAAAGTATATAAGTTTATGTGGTTGGTGGGTGTTAGAGAGTGGATGGAGTTCCAGTCGATATTAACATCGCCTAGGACTATGGTTTCTTGGAAGAGGTATTGAGAGGCCCAGTGTAGTATTGACTCTAATGTGGTTAGGTTGTCTCCTGATGGTATATAGATTCATATTATATTTAGGTGCTTTTGCTGGTTAATGAGGAGTTTGGCACATATGATTTCAGCGTTCTTGGGGTTGGGAGGTTCCTGTTGGAGAAGTTGGAGTTGTAAGTTTATTTTATAAACTATGGCTTTACCTCCACCTTTTTTGTGTAGTCTGTCTGCTTTTAAGATGTTGTATCTGGGAGGGGTTATGGAGTTGTCCTTGCTATGTGGTCTAAGCCATGTCTCAGTTATTAGCAGTATGTCTGGGTCATATAGGGCAAAGGCTGAGTGCAGTTCTTCTATTTTGTTCATAATACTGCGAATGTTTAAATTAAGTATTAGTAGGTCATTGACTTTTTGTTTAAGTGGTGGTTGGGAGCTCGGTCTATTGTTTATGTTTGTTATTGGTCCTGGGTTGGGGTGAATATCTCCTCCAAGTAGTAGCTGGGCTGCTATGTTAGTAATTGTTCTTAGGTATGAAATCATTAGGTTGTGGAATTAGAGGCATGGCTGTTTTTTGCAGTGTGGAGCATAGTGGATAGGGGAGATGATTTGAAAGCTGTTTTGGCTATGACTAAATGGGGCTGTGATTGCTGGTTTACAGAGGATTGACGTGGAAAGTAGTAGGGTGGGGAACTTTGGGTCATTAAGTTTGATGAGTGACTATAGATATGAGGTAATAAAGGCCATAGTGGAGAGGCATATGTGTAGGGACAGTAGTAATGAAGTATAGTATGAGTGGGGGTAAGGTGAGTATGCCATAACTGAAATGGTGTGGTCTGAAATTTGGGGGGGGTGCCTGTGAGGAGGGATTATTTGGAAAGGTATTGGGTGTAGTGTTAGTTATCAGGGGTGGGTGTAGGAATAGAGGGTGAGTGTTTACAGGAGGAGGGATCAGTCCACACCAGTACAGAAGTCCCAGCAGAGACGTACAGGTAGTGAAAAACAGTCAATATATAACAGCTACTGCTTGAAGGCTTCAATTCCTCACAGGGAGAAAATGTTAATGAGGAAATAACAGTTCAAAACGTACATTTGAATAATTATGACCCTGAGAGTTAAGTTTGACAGTTACTACTGCATATGTAACTCAGAAAGTAGGTTTTCCATTCCCTTGTTATCAGCAGACGCTCAGATCTTGCAGTAATTTACAATTCTGCCACAATTGCAAATAAAGCTACAACACTACAGTCCAAGAAGTTATTTTTGGTACAAAATGAGACAGTGGCAGAAAGGGCCAAAATAAATGTGTCAAAATAAAGCTGACTGTCAGTATAGCTAAGAAACCAAAAGAAAATGGTGACTAGCTGTTGCATCGTATTGGATTTAAAGGAATGCAATGGTAAAAAAAGAATATGAATAAAAAATACAATAGCACCACGTACTTAATGTTGACCCAAAATATACATAACAATAAGTGACACACACATGTAAACAGCCCAATTGAGGAAACTAGAACAGTTCAATAATGTCCGTAATAATTAAGTTCTTCAATCCAGAACGTGTGGAAAAAACACACATTACAGTCTGTTTCTGTTGTAAATATTTGGCATCCCCAATTAGTGACAGCATCCGCTTCTTTCACAATACAAATAATTAGAATACCTTGGAAGGAAAAATATTCTTTGGTTGGCTGGTAATATCCGCAATTGTCAACAACATTCCCTTCCACACAACCAAAAGAGAAAATTCCCTGTTGTTTTCAGCACACAAATGCCCTTATGTAGGCCAGAAAGAAACCAACAGATAGAAGTTGTAGACTGAGCCCCTATTCCACCAGCATTTGCTTTTGCACGATAAAACTGGAACTACACCGATGACAAAACTCCACTCCTGTCTTACACTGAACGGTATTGGTTCATACTGGTTCATACAGGCTTTGGCCTTGTTAGCAGGCGCTAATTGTCAAACTAGCAAGCCTCAGGTGCATCTTCTCCGTTCTCTTCTTTAAATTATAAAAGATACTTTACATAGGTGCCGGAAGCTGTTAAAGACTGGTGGGGGTGACAGGGGCACTTAGTGCACTAAAAAGGGTAATTTTTTTATAACTATTTGCTACCACAGCATAGGTTCACGTGGAGGACATTTTAAGCCTAGCCAATTCCCTTTTGGTGCTTGATTTAACATTTTCTGATTGGTCTTAGCTATCTCCATGGCTGATAATTGTATATTAGCCCTATGAGAACAACTATAATCATACCATAGATTATTTGAGAGGGCCATGTAAGGGATGCAGCATTTAGGAACTGCCTCTATCCATTAGTGGCATGAGGGGAAATCCTGGAGGGGAGCACGTTTTCTGTTACCCTTCCTTAGATCCAAGTTGAATTTGACTATGGATGGATGGATGAGCTTTTCCTTATTTTTTATGGATAGTCTGTTCTGGAACAGTGGTAGCCTCTGTGATATATATCCATCTCTCCACAACATTCAGTTTAGATACCTGGACTGAGTATTTCTGATATCATTTGACTTGCTGATGTTCAGCAGGTCCATCTGTATTATGTCGGAGGATGCTTTGTATGCTAGACATGTCACCTCTAAGCACTTTGTAGGATACTGAGTATAGTAATATATCTTTGAGGTGGTCCATGCAAGACCTATTGTTTAGGACTTGTATCCTTTTAGTAAGGTATCTCTGAAGGTATTCCAGTTGTTGCATGGGGCTGGACAGATGCATGCCAAAGTGGTCATTATACAAAATGATTGACATGATGTGAGCTTTGTAAAGGGGGATGACAACATCTCTAGATCTAGTCACAATCAATTTGTTTATAAGCTGTGCAATATAGAAAGGCTTTCTTATGACTCTGGGCACATGTTGGTCAAAAGTTAGGTCACTGTACACACAAGTTCCCAAATGCCAAACAATTGGATCAGTTCTCAGAGGGCACTGCCATGATTTTGACACCAGTTATTATTTGGGACAAACCTTCTTGCATGATGGTTAAGGCATTTGGGGATTCAATAACTTCTCCTAGCTTGCAGTCATTTCAAACTTAGCTGGCCATAGCTCTTTGGTATTTCCTTTTACTTTTGAGATGTATATGCCAAACAGAAAAAGTCTCAGCACCGAACCCTGGGGGATTCCATTGCCAAGAATCAAACCACATAACCTCTTGCTGTGAGGCAACAACAATACCACTGCACTATCCACTTGCCACAACTAAATCTCTCAATTTCACAACAGAAGAAATCTGGAAAAGCCCAAAATTTATTTGGGGGGGGGGGGCAAAGGGCTAAAACCAGGGACACATTTTAAATATTGCTTGTATAATCTTAGAAAGCTGCTAAAATAGTGTTTTGTGTTACTGTGTGTTTCCAAATAAAAGATGGTAAGACTGAAACTTAAAGGGCTTTCATTATGATTTGCCAGAAAGCCACAAATCATAAGAGGAACAGACCAAAAGTATGAGCCAAACTCCCTGAATCACATGTGGTGGTATGGGTAGAAAATGCAGGACCTAAGGTACAGGGTTTGAGCCCAATTGCACACACACATGCACACAGACGAAATATCACTTTGGAGCTAAACAGAAGAAATATCGCTTTGGAGCTACTGCATAAAATAAATGGAACTAGCACTTAACGGCCATTACTATCACTTCAGAGCTACTGCATAAAATAAACGGAGCCAGAAATATCACTTCAGAGCTACTGCATAAAATAAATGGAGCTAGCACTAAACAGCCATCACTAACACTTCGGAGCTACTGAATAAAATAAACAGCCATCACTTACTGCATAAGCATAACAGAATGAAATATCACTGACTTACTCCAGAACTGGAGCATTAGAAGTAAGCAGTTATCCACGGAGCTAACACTTGGGAGCCTTATCAGCAAGAAGTGCTTTCTGCACACTTTTGTGTTTAAATTAGTGTGTGACGTGCGCATGAGTCCTCCTCCCCCACGCCCTGTGGTTCTGGCGCCTATAGCTATAGTTTACTACCTGTTTGTCTTTTCGGCTGCCAGTAGTGATTTCGGTCGGGAAATTGAAAAAAAAAAAACATGCTAGAATAGATGCAGCTGAATCATTCAGCTGCATCTGTCTTTTGAGCCATGGCTTTTTTTTTTTTTTTTTTTTTTTAAATGAGATGATCGCATACCTCTCAACCTGGAAACATCAAAAATTTGGACAAGTCCCATGGAAAATAGGTACAAATCTGTACGCTGATTAACGTAAAATTTGCGTACATAATTACACAACCCCACCCATTCCAGTGGAATTGTGGGATGCCAACTTTCAAATGCAAGCTGAAGAACAGAACCAAAATATAGCACCAGAGTCCCCCTGCAGCCATTCCAATGTCTCATTACCTGGCTATTTCACCCCATTTACCATAAGCACTAATGTGTGCATACTGCTTTACTTCTACAGTGATTATTTGGATTTTATTTTTTTTTTACATTTTATAGCACAATGCGCAAACACTAATAGATATCTGCTAAACAAAGCAATACTGTCTCACAATGAAAATAGACTTGGCATTAAAATTTCTCTGCCCTTCACACTCACATTCATTGAAACAGCATTAAAACCCACACCACATCCAAAGAAAATGCATCTGACCAGTGGTGGATAAAAATTACCTTTGGGCTGTTTTCAAATCAGAGGCCCCTTGCACTCAAAACAACATACATTTGTTGTTTAATGCACCTTCTTGAATTTATTAAATTGTATTCCTTGTATAATACCGCACACTTGTTAGACTTAAGTTAGAGTGCATTTTAAATTTATTGTTTAAACATTTTTCCAGCAGGCAATGAAACAAAAATGCATTAACCAATAATGACAAAGCTGCCCTATTCAGAACATTTCCATCATAAAGCTCTACTTCCACACACTACTGCATTTTAAATTTATTGTTTGAACATTTTTCCAGTAGGCAATGAAGCAAAATGTATGCACCAATAATGACAAAACTGCCCTATTCAGAACATTTCCATGATAACAGTCTACTTCTACACACACTATGTAAATACAGAATCACAGTAGTGTAAGCCATAGGCATGTTGCACAGCTTCTTGAACTCATTTTCAATTGGGGGGGGGGGTGCAAAAGGCCAAAAACCAGGGACACATTTTAAACATTGTTTGTATAATTTTGGAAAGTTGCTTGCATAAAATGTTGTGTTACCACCATGCATTTCACTGCCAAGTCTTGGACCCAGAGCCCTGTGCACTACAGTCAGAGCAACATACCACTAAGCTAAGCCAGCAGTTTCTTGAAAGACAGGAAGACAAACTTAAATGGCTACCATATCATTTAGTGAATTCAGTTCTCACTTTTCCCCATAGCTCCTAACGTCTTAGCACAAAAATACAGAACAAAGCTAATAATGGGGGAATACAGCTCCAAAATAGGGACACATTTCAAATACTGATTTTGTAACCTTAGAAAATTGCTAGAATAAAAGGTTTTGTTTTACCACTCCTGAAAACCAGAGGAACAGAACAAAAATGTAAGGCGTAAATTCACAAGTGATGGCGGCTAAGGACTTTAGGCTCTTTTTACCTGTACACAAGGTACAGGGTTTGAGCCTGAGTACCTCTAGCCACCAGATGTATCCAGTTGGGGGCATTCACACACACACACACACACACACACACACACACACACACACACACACACACACACACAGTCTGTGTTCACCCAGCAGCTTACTCACTCTGAAAGTATTATATGTCTGTGGTACATCTCCCAGTAAATCCAACAGCCAGTGCAGACTCCAGGCTCCATCCTCTAGTAAATAAGCAGCAGCTTTCACCAGGCAGCTTCCGAATCCGAGTAAATAAGTAGCAGCTAATTAAAATAAAACCATCCATTCCCACTCGCAAAAGCATTTAAAACCAGCTGGAAACCCGGAAATATGTATGCTACGAGCTCAACTCTGACAGGCTGGACAAGCTGACGTCATCACACACACGATGATGTCAGCTAAAGCACGAAAAACGAAAATAATAAAGAAGTAATTTGGGACAGTTGGGGGGTATAGATGATCTGCAAAAGTGGGGGGCTCCCCTCTCACTCTGTGCTTCCGGCTCCAGTGATACTTTAACATTCAGGCCTCTGCCTCTATGTGCATGTTGAAGTCAGTTCTGAAGTGTAGATATCTCATTCACTGTCCAAGAAAACTGATGGCAAGAGTCTGGGAGCAGAGGAAATTCCCTTCATAAAGATGAAAAGGCTGTTTGAAAATGGCGCCAGTTGACACCCATACTATCACCAATATTTTTTCACTCATCTGTGAGCTTTCATACGAGGTTAGGCAGTTCTGTGTGTGCCAACTTGGGGTGCTGCTGGATGGGCCAGGGAGTAGAGACCTGTTGATGAGGCAGACATTTCTTTTTCAAGTTGGTCATTCAAAATACATGGAGGTCACACTACTGGAAGATGCCAAAACAGCAGGCAGTCCAGGCTAGAATAAACTGAGGCAATCCAGACTCTCTACTGTATTATACCGTAAGCCTCCTGTGAAAGATGCCCATGGGTGGTATACAAATGATCCTTCATATTATAAGGTACCATCTCATCTCTTAAGCATAATGTTAGGAATGGTTTTGCAGTTTTTCCATCAGTAAAAAGAAATGCATCACCTTTCTTCCACATTCACTCAACGGTGTTCTCTTGCTTAGCCAGTTCTTCTATGAGTACAAATTGTTGTGCTTACCAGGGTCAGGATGTGTTTTCCATCCATAGTTCAGTGCTGCATAAATAGTTTTTCCTTCTCCATTTTAAGGTTGTTAGGTTGTAAATGGAAATGCCATTAAATTAGGGGTCCCTGTCAGTGCATCTGTGATTGGATGTATCCTTTTAGGTTCATAGGTTGTTACTAAGCATACAGACCAGGATACCATTTAGGAGTCTATCCCAGTTTTCCAGTTACTCCAAAGTAATGTCAGGTTAAGTGACTACTCAAGATCCCACAGCAGGCAAATTAAAGCTGATGAAATTGAACCCTGTACCACAGAAAGCAGCCTGTTAACAACTCATAACGTTAATCCTCTGTGTTAACTTCCAGACTCTTGTACTGTCCATTGGACATCTTTTCCTGAACAATCCTGTCCTTTTCGGAAAATGTACCTCATGCTGCTGCATGCTGTGATATCACATGCAACATTAAGAGAGTGTTCTAATTTCTTAACCCTGTCACTTCTTATGTACAATTGCTAATCTTCAGCTTTTAATATTCACGTTCATGACTGAAGAGTTACTACATTGACTGTCTGCATCACTGAGTCCTAGTGAACATTCAAATGGCCTTAATATAATGTCTAGAAGCCAAATTTGCACTGTCTCTACTCGTTGACAGAGAAAGCACCATATGAAGCACTGTTGTAAATGCCAGCAATTCAACTCAGCTACCTGAAGTTTTAGGAAAGAGTGTATCTGGACTAATAGGCATTGTAAATGGCAGTGGCTAAAAGGGTTTAGTACAAGTCTAACAGGAGGGGGTCCTTGAGCAGTCACAAGATGTCACAAAAACCAAAAGAAATGTATTGCTGATAGAGGTCACACTCCACTGCAGGTAAATCTTTTCATAAGATAGGCTTCCAATTCCTTATGTTGCTTCCTACCTTTCAACAATTGATGTCTTAAATTTGCATCTTTCTTTAAATTAGGTGGATTAGGGGTTGGGGGTGTTTTCCTATCTCTTTCCTCTGGGGAACATTCTAAGATGTAGGCTGGGTCCATACTCTAGTCAGTCAACTTGGACCATGCCTGCAACTGATGAATTCCTGGGATGTGGATTCTCATCAGCTTTCTGTGACTCACTGGTGTAAGTTGAGGCTGAAGTCTCTTCTCCCTATGCCTTCCCCATATCTATCAGGAAATGAGTCATCCAGCTTGTGAGTCTGTGGTTCTGGCCCTTTACTTCAGGTAGTTGTTAAGATGAGTCTTGCCCTCATGAGTGTCAGAAAGAACCCATAAAGGACACATCTGGTATTATCACCAGGTTTAGAAAGGGCCTGCCAAGTTTCTACACTGCCTCTGGCTTGTACTGCCCCACATGGCAGTCACCTGACAATTGGTGCTTGTCATTATATGATTCATTTGACATGTTTTGTTTATTAACTAATATACCCATTCAAGAGCTGGAATTTGTCATAACCCTGTCAACCCCCATCCACTCTTAATTTTAGGGGTCAGAGAATATGGAAGCTCTTAACTTGGAGACAATAAAGACACTGTGACTCTTCATTAACAGGTTCCCACTTAATGAATTCTCGTTTGGTGAAACAGTGAAGCTTGTGAGATCTACAGTGGACTTGCTTGTGGTACCCATTCAATTCTCCCAGGAAATGCCTAAATAAGTATCTAGGAAGAAATAGGAGGACTCTTGTGTCATCCTTTCAATGGAGCCATTCGTCATGGATGCCATATTATCTACTTGGAAGCACCAAGTCACGGTATCAGCCACTTCCAAAAAGGTGGAAATACTCTGCAAGTCCCCAGCTACATGAAATGAGATCCTGACCAAGTTTCCTAGAATGAACTTTTATATGTTCCCTACAGTTCAGCGCAGGACATGGAAATCAACACTTTCCCAGTTTACCACCCCTTGGGAGTCTAAACCATTGGGGGTGGGAAAAGATTCTTCTGTTCTGCTACTTTATGGGTTGGGATTTTCAGCTGTTTGTCTAAAATGCCAAGATTCAAGTTTTCCTCAGAGGGTCAGATGTCAATTGTGTACTATGTCTCCATGTCACAGAGGAGGAAGACCTAAACCAGGATTAACTAATGACCTGGAAGTTGTTGAGAGAGGGTAAACATGGTTAGCTAATGCTGGCTTTACCCATCATGGGAGGAGGGAGGATAGTCTATGACATTGTTAGCACTGTCTGATGATAAGGGTGAATTTCAGGGCACATTGGAATCCGGAGACATATATGAGGCT